>NC_135424.1:16465000-16582500 GCF_051991245.1 Festucalex cinctus
CATTTTTGACTGGCAAATATATTAATAAGTATTCACAAATGCATTCAGACATGTTGAAATAGCTTTGAGCATCTTTGCAACTACATTAAACATACTTGCAAATATTTCAACATTTTTGCAAGTACGTTTAATTAAACGTGTTTGTAAATACATTCAAACATACTTTTAAGCTAAATGCTAATACCTTAGCATTTTTTTCCATATAATGCCCATTTTCTGGGAAAAAATGCTAAACATAAATCATGCACTGAGCCATAATAAATCATAAAAATTACATATAAACAGTGTTTACTTGCTTACCATACTTACAAATACTTGTAGGCTAAATGCTTGTTTTTTGTTTTGTTTTTTTAGCATTTGGCCTACTAATACATTCAACATGTACATGTACATGTCAGTAACCCATGGTAGTATGGGGAAAAAATGCCACGCACTGAACACATAATAAATGAATAAACAATGTTTACTTGCTAAATTGTCGAACATCTTGGTATAATGTTGGTGTCATGGATTGTATAATCGGTATAATTTTTTCCCCTGCATTTAGCCAACAAATACATTCAAATGTACTCAGGACTGGACTGGCACAAATAATCGGCCCTGGCATTTTGACTTGGGCCCGCCGGCCTAGCCTGATTCCCGACTGCCCTTGGTTACCACAAAGCTTCTACCACTGATGTTTATTGCTTCCCTTCTCGATATTCTAAATTGTGGTCTGGTAAAATGGAGTATAATAATAATTGAATAGCACCGCATTAGCCCCAAAAGACACCGGCCCACTGGGCATCTGCCCTGTATAACAGATGGCCAGTCCATCCCTGTATGTTACACATAAGTACATTTGACATGCACATATGTTGGAATGTATGAAATAGATAAGTTTCAAATGTATTAGCCAGTCAATAATGATTAATCCACACTGGCAGTTCCACATTTCCAAAGTTTTCTCATAATTATGGTCATTTATAGTTTTTTGGTACCCCTTACGTTTATATAGGAAAAGCTCAAGACTCCAGAGCATTTCGAGGTGTAAACTTGTGATTTAGTCTGCTCTCTTTTGATGAAATCGTAAATGATTATATTGATATTTTCTGTCACATTGAATAGGAAGTGTACTGGAAGAGGAACTGGAAGAGTTTCATCTAAAAGATGTCACAGACCTGCTTTAAAACAGAACAATTTGATTGGCTTTAATAAGGCGCAATGACTAATAAATGCCAGGTGTTCTTTTGATTCATGATTGGTTTGCAGCAAATAATTCATACTAGATGCATTACCATGGAAATAAGAACATATTCATGGCACCCAGAGGAGGCAATGCAGAGTCAACTATTCTCCGTCTTGGCAGTGAAGCTGGTGTTCCCCTTAGGATGAGTTAAAATCGCAGCATTCTCTCTGGTCCTTGTGGCAAACACATTGCTTATTTTCCATAAAAATATCAGCCAAGGAGTCCACCAAGCTCCCAAACAGTAACTAATGTTTACGCCCCCCAGTTCTGCAAAAATAATAACGATAAGTGAAGTTACATGAGAGCTAACAGCTCTACAAACAATAACACTTATTCAAGTTCATTGTCTCTTATAGAATTTCTTATATAAGCCTGAGTTGCTGTTTATTCTACATCCAACACATTTGTGTTGCCCCACCTTGAATTCACTCAAAGAGAATTCACGGTTCATTAACGAGGCCACTTGAGCGTGTTCGGTAAACAGACATTTCTATTAATACATCTGCTATTTATAACCTTTGAGACTGATTGATAGCTGATGGCTGCCAATTAGAACAGCTCTTCAAATCTGTTTATGGGGCTCAAGATCTAATTTTGTCTCATTTTCGTGCTTCAGTGGCATCCAGGAGATGTTCTTTGTCATTCGGAAGTACTCAGAGTCAGAATCAGGTGTGCTGGGTGATGAGCAGGGTCAAACCAATTAGACTAGTTTTCCATATCATAATCAGTTGCAGGTTTGTACATTGGCGTATTGTCCTTCCTCTTTTTATCCCTGGCAGGCTAATGCTGCAGACTCGGTCACACTATAGCCACCCACCCACGCTGAGAAATCACAAGTGCAGACAAGGGACAGATGAGCAGTTCAAAAAGCATCGAAGGGCTCACTGGCCAGATGCACAATTACATACAGAGTATCCAAAATTCTACCTTTTGCTTGACACTGTCAGAGTGGTATTAATTGAGCCTACAGTACTGAACAAAAGTCACCGCAAGCTTTTAGTTTTATATAAATGACCCTTTTTCACATCAGCCATTATGACTTATAAAACATAATAAGCCACAGTAGACTTTGACAAATGAATATAAAACTAACATCCACTAAATTTTGTAGAGGAATGGTGCATAAAGGAACAACCAAGTACATTTGTGCAACCCCCCCAGAATCATAATAGCGTCGTGCTTCTGTGCTCGATATCGCTACTAAGCAACTTCCTAGCTAACAAACAATCACAAATACCAAGCCCTGTAAATTTTAATTTTTATCAATAGTTCCGCCTTCTGTTTTCTACTTAGAGGCAATAGAGTTACAAACTTTGTGGTTATTGCTGTCACTATTTAATATTTTTAGAATTGATTATTCTGTCATACCATCGAGAAATTGAATAAATGTATGCAATTTTATTTTGCATTAAGGTTTATTAGAAATCTTTTTTTTTTTTCCCTGATTGCGGTTTATGAGCTGATTAGTTTTAGGTTTATTTATATATTTTAATCACACTATTCTATATGACACAATAAAGGCCTATGTGACAAAATAGGATGAACTACATAAAAAAATAGTGATTAATACAGGAACAAAGCAACTGCATAATAACTTATAACATCAAAAATCAACAGAATGACTCCATGACCCAACCCAAAAACACAATCATAAAAAATAGTACATGAAAGAGACTTATGTACTCACCAAACTAATGAAGATGATTCAGTTTCTGGTTTGGTCAGTGAAGTAAAAACAGATTAAACACAAAAGAAACTTATATTGCTTTCATGAAGGAGGACAGAAATCAGAGAATTGTTACAGTTAAGAGGCTGAAATCAAAGGATTTGGACAATTTCAAGTTAAACAATAGCTCCAAAAGTTTACTCTAAATAAAATAGCTATCTATTAATTTGATAAATACCAAATCAGGGGGCCTAGAATGTTACAAATAGAGGCATACTTGAAAATGTATGAACCAATCATCTAATTGGTAAATATGTCATTATTAAAATACATGATGTTATTATGCTTTGCCATATAAATAAATATGAGTTGAGTGAGCATTATTCTCTCAATCCTACATCACAACAAATTACAAACACAGCCATCAGTGTGAAAACAAAACCTGTCTGACAGTGAACATTAAAACTTCAAGCCAATTTTATGCCAAGGATTTGCAATGGATCCCAATAGGCAGTGCAGGTGTACCTAATGGAGTGTAGGAGGTAAGCTCATGTAAAACAAGCCCTTGTTTGGGGATGTGATGCAGCCGCATAATGACGGAGCCTTTCTGGAATCCAGGTGCTCGGCACGTCAGTCAGCTGAATCCAGGTGGATGCTATAATAAAGTAATTAAGGTGGTCTCATCGGGCTAATGGCTCTCACTGTAATGTGCACTTTATGTTCCTGTGGCTTGCGCACGGTGCCGCAACTGCAGTATATAGCATTTCATATAATGATGTGTAAATGATGATGTGTATAGAGCGTTTCAGTGGCACTGACTTTGGAAGACAAAATCATGGAAATACCAACTTAACTGGGGCATGCGATGACAGACAAATGTATTTCATTTCATTGCTGTGTTTTCTTGGGCCACAAAGAGTCACCGGTATCGCGTCGCTCAGCAGCTGGCGAAAATAAAACACAACTAAGACGATCCATACATATAAAGATGACGACTAGAGAGTTTAAGGAAATGAGTTCATGTCATAGTTTGACAGGGCAATAAAACTAATTATCATATATATTACAGTATATTCACAACGCCAATAAAAAAAAATAACTGGACGAATAAAAGCCGACATGGCACATGATATATCGAGTGACACTGACACCATAAATGCACGATTATGCCAAAGAGTAGAAATAGTGCCAACATAAAATGGTTACTCGACTCCTATGTATATTCTATCATAATACTTCATTTATGAGGAACATCACAGTTAGTAAACAATGAGAGCGCTCACATAAGCAATGTTATCCACATTCATTAAAAAGCAATGAATTGGCTTACTCAGGTATGTGTGACAATTACACGCTTGCATGACCAGGGCCTTCCAAAAAAAAAAAACGGAATGGTTTCAATGTTCGTGCATTTTGGCACTCAAGCAATTTAATAGGTCACATGACTCATGTACTGATTAAGATTAAACGGTCCAGCGCTTCCTTGCTGACAATAAAGCAACTACGTGGTTATTACTGGCGGTGCTTGTGATCAATGAGGTGATTTTGTAATGTGGTTTGTGATAGGTTTTAACAGTAATCTGCAATCCCAGAGGCCATTTCCAACTTGGATTTGTCTTGATGCAAGTACATCTGCTCCTCACTGAGTTGCAATACAACTGTTAGACTCTAAAACAAATTTTCGATACTACTTTTTCTGAACTAACCCAAAAAGGTGTAAAGACGTTTTTAACATTTTGTTCTTCTCTCCCAAAAACATAGTTACACTGTTTTATTTATTTATTTATTTTTTTATTTTATTTATTTTTTATTTTTTATTTTTTACTGCAAGAGCATACAGAAGGCTTTGACGCAGCTTCTGATGTGAAGAGGTGGCTTCAAGCAATGGTAGTTATTACAAAAAAACGGCCATCAGGTGGCAGCAGAGTATAAGAGATCTGCCAGGGCCATGTTGCAACAAGCTCTTTTTGACAGTGTTTTCACCAGGAATGTGAATATTGATCAAACATAACTATATTCTAATGCTAATTGCTACAAAAGGTAAACATATACAAATATAATATTTTTCCTGATGAAAGAAGAGATTCTAATCTTTCTTTTGGTATGTTCCATGTTTTTATAGCAGTAGAACACAATATTCTGTGGGCCTTGCAAAATCAGTCAAAGTCCAGTAAAATAACCGGGATGAAAAGGGCTGGGAGTGGATGAGTTAATGGGTTACTGGTAGGCCAGAGCCAATTAAAAAAAAAAAAAAAGTTAAATAACAAAAAGTTCACATTTGTTTAATGGAATTGAAATTGAACTAACTTAGTATACTCCAGCATGCAGTACAGTACATTTTACAGTTCCTTTTAACAAGCTTCTCAATATGAACTACCTTTTTTTTTTTCTTGGCGCACGTCATTCTGCCCTCCAGTGTCTTTAGATGTTCCATGCTGCTCTGTGAAATGACAGACTCAGACGAAATGTCACTGTTAAAAATGGACAACAGAGGACCTGCAGTCGCAGCAACAACACTGGGGGTCTCTTTAGATAGTGTGCAGTCCTGAGCTCAGCATAAAATACTTTCCGTATAGAGGAGGCAATGAAGAAGAACAGCAACTACATTAAAGGAGAATTCATCAGAGTTAGGCATAATAAATGTTTGCTTTAAAGCTGACTTCTCTGAAGTGAACTTTAAACACGACAGACAAAATGAAATAGTATAGTACGTGTAGTAATCCAAGATGGCTGTATTGTTTGGTTAACTTAAAATATTAATATATTTTCTGTTTACAATAAGACTATTGAGTAAATTAATTCATTTCGAACAGCGGGTGGGCTCTTGTTTGACTAACAAATCAAAGACAAAATGAAATGACAGTGCAATTTCGAAGCCCATGTGTGACTTTTCAGGCAAAAAGTTATTATTGTAACTATGACAACAAAAGCCAACTCATGTTAAAGTCATGGACGTGCAGTGAAAAGCCAATGAAAGGGTCACAGCAGGCCATAAAAATCAATCTTGCTGGAAGGCCAAGTGAAAATGTTCAAAGTCTGAACAACTTCAGCCATCAGTAATTCATGGAAAAAATACAACGTGTGCAATGGTGCAATGCAGAGTTCCGTCAAACCATCTGATCAGCAGCAAGTGTGCACCATCACAGATGACAAGGATTATAAATGAACACCTAGTAGATTACGTTAACAAGTAAAAGAAGTATGTGGTATGGAGTATGAGGATGTATCTGAATAAATACTGCACGTATCTGAAGTTGTCAGCCATTTTGTCCCCTAATACTGTACATACTACTGTATGTCTGCCTGATCTAAGAGGAGTTTGATCTCTTGCCCTTATCTTCTTGGTTGATAACTTAGTTTTTGTGCTGTCCACTCCCCCACGCCCTTTTCCCCAGCCCACATGTGCAAGTCTTCTGTTGTAAAGTCTTATTTTGTGGCTTCATGTACTATTCACTAAAGGTTTGCGTCGCCTTTGCACGGTGCTAACCGGTAAAAATGGAGCAATCTGGGAGCGCCTAATTCACGCGCGCAGATGGGGAAATCCGTCACTAAGTGCGCTGCTCCAGATTGCGCCACGGTGCTTCAGTCTTATTTGTGAACATGAAATTAGGTAATTTGCATACATTTGACGCAAAATATGCCCACCCCAATGCAAATGAGACTCATTGATATACAGTGTCTAATTCACTAACGCCAGCGCAAATAGCCACATGTAGTTTGCGTGACGCAAATAACGTTTATGGAAAGCATGTATAAACCTGCCGCAACCTCGATCCCGGGATCATGACAGCAGTGCATGCCATTTGTAGCACAAGATGCAAGGCAGAGAGAGAGAGTGAGAGAGAGATTTTTCTATGTTGGTTTAGGACACATAACGTAACCCGGGCTGATCGGCAATGGCGGGGAGGCATTTTACAATCATTTTTACGTGCCAGATGCATACTGTACACCCACGGCCAACCTCTGAAATTATTTTTTTTTTTAAATGATCGCACCAATAATTTGTACTTTATGAATGAATGAGTGCTTGTAAGTGTGGATGGTTGTTTGTCTCTGTGTGCCCTGCGATGGGCTGGCAACCAGTCCCGGGTGTACCCCGCTTACTGCCCAAAGCCAGCTGAGATAGGCTCCAGCGCCCCCCGCGACCCTTGTGAGGAATAAGCGGTCAAGGAAATGGATGGATGAATGAATGACGTCGTTGTCGTTCTCTCTGCTATGTACAGCTTAATGGCGCTCTAAACGCTTACTCTCGGTCCAACCTCGTTTTCTGATAATATCATCTTTCTCGCAACTGTTACTATAACAACCATGTTTTTTGCGCAAATCCATTGCCATGTGTGGTAAATCAGGTGCAAATTTGCTCCAAGCTGTCAGTTTTGCGCCGGTATATGATTAGAGCAATATCCTTAGTGAATAGGTGGGTAACTGGGCGCAGACTGCGGGTGCAGTTGTGGTGCAATATTTCGCACTATTACCGGACGCAGCATATTCTTAGTGAATATACCCCTGAGGTTTTTTTTTCTTTCAGGTTTACACTTTGCCCCTCTTTAAAGGGACAAAGCTTGAGTCTGGTTTTGCCCCATTTTTTCTTTTTCTATTATCTAAAGTCCGTATCCCACCTAGAGATAAACATTTGCAAAGCTAGCAAATGTTGATTTGTTGTCAGGTTCATTCGAGGTTGCAATGTTCGCTAAACAATCTCTAACTCATTCACTTCCAACCATTTTCACTGAAGCAACCCAAGTATCATCATTATTCACAAACCTGTTGAAAACACTGGAAAAAAGCTTGTTGCAATATGGCCCTGGTTGATCTATTATACTCTGCTGCCACCTGCTGGCCGTTTTTGTAATAACTACCATTGCTTTAAGCGACCTCTTTAGGTCAGAGGCTGCATCAAAGGATCAAAAAATGTAAATAAAAAAACATCTAAATACATTTTGGGGACCATAGCAATGTTTAAAATAGAACGTGTTTACACGTTTTTGGGAGAAAATGAGCTAAACGTTCCGCCAGAGGTTCTCCTAATCTTTTAATGTTTTGTCTTCAAAATTTCATTACGACAAGAAAAAAAAGCATTAAAGCTGTTAGCGAATGTCATGTACTGTCTACGAAGTTTAAATCTATCCAGCTGATTTAGGTTGGTGGGGTGGGAACACCCTACAGAGACAACCATTCACACTCACGTTCAAATCTTGAACCAAAACCGCCAGTTTTCAGATAGTCACACAGAATGGTTTGAGTATCAAACCATCTTCTGCTCTAAGGCAGCAACCACTCAAATAAAGTAGCAATAATCATGTAACCGTCTGCAATCATGTTGGCCTCTGCTCCTGATTGGCTGGAATGGCGTCGGGCATCCCCATAAATCACAGCTAGGAAGCAAAGGATGCACCTGGGAAAATCTATGCTGAAAATGACAAAACGTTTAATAGATTAAAATTGTGGACGCCACCTTAAAGGACTCAATAATGTTCCACAATAAAGCCCTATATGCATCTGCACACACCTCTGCAGCATCACTGCGGGACATAAATCTATGCTGACTAGTGAGGGCGTCCACCCGCCCACATACTGTAACTCATAGACTCAAATCATGGCAGTGAAGTGATCCCAAGAACAGTTTAGACTAGAGGACACAGCAGATTTTTCTGAATTTCTTCCTCTTCGAAATGATTAGAGTTTCACTGATTCTGCTTTCTGCATCAGCAGAGCGCAGAGACAATTTTCTCTGTGTGTGTTTTGTACCCCGCGGTCACCTGACCCTTTTCCTCATCCATTCTAATCTGGACAGCAAGTTAAGATGTTTTTCTGCTGTTCAAGATTAATCTATCCTGGGACTCATGAACAATATAGATGGTGCAGTCCACATCATAAAGCGGAGTTGCCCACATGACCTTTTGCATAGTAAGCAAAAAAATGTAATCTCTGCAGACTTGAGGACGATTTTGGAGGTTGAGATGCAAGCTGATTTCTGTGTTATCTGGACAGCTGTGCTCAAATGATACAAAACACTCTCGTCTGATATTTTATCTAAAAAATGTGCCTTTACAAAAAACAAGAACGCCAAGTGAGTACAACTGCCTCCTTGGGTCACCTTTAATAGGTGTCAGTGGTAATAAGGCAGCAGCTGTTGCCAAACAGAACTATTTGGCAGTCATCCATTTGCCCTGAAATGAGAAAGACGGAGCGGTTGTGTGACGCGACCAGCTGATGAAAACAACAATAACAGTGTAGTTTAACAGAAGATAGCTTATGAAATGATCTGAAACAAGCCAAACAATTACAGACAAGTACTTTCCTCTAGGCAAAACAAACAACTAAATAGAACAATCCTTCAATATAATTGCAATTCAGTGCAATACAGCGCATCAGCAGGTGCTTCTACTCAACCGGCAGGTAAAAGAGCTCTTTAGCTGCCCATTGAGTAGAAGCATCTATGGTTAAAGCTCAAGTGTGGCAGTTCTTACTTTCTAGACCTGGATTTCCCATCTATGGGTCACAAAGTCCAGTAAAAACGCTGAAAAGCCAAATTGTGGCAAGGTTTTTTTTTTTTTTTTTTTTTTTTTTTTTTTTTAAACTTAGTGGACTTTATCATTCAGAACCAAAGATGAGAAATCCCTGCCACAGTTCAGCTGCTCAGGTTTTTTATTTTCTCAACCTGGACTTTCTGAATCAGAGATGAGATTTCCTGGTGGCCGTTTTTAATTTTTGGACCTGGAGTTCCCGTCTCTGGTTCACAAAGTCCAGTAAAAATCCCGAAAGGCCAACTTTCTTAACTTTCCTGAACATCTTTCAGAAACAGAGATGGGAAATCCCTGCCACAGTTTGGCTGTTTAGGTTTTTTTACGTTCTGGGCCTGGACTTTCTCTACCAAAGATGGGAAATCTAGGTGACAGTTTTACTTTCTGGCCCGAGATTATCCATCTCTGGTTCACAAAGTCCAGTAAAAAAACTGAAAAGCCAAATTGTGGCAAGATTTTTAACTTTGTGGACCTTATCTTTCAGAACCAGAGATGGGAAATTCCTGCCACAGTTTGTCTGTTCAGGGTTTTTACATTCTGGACCTCGACTTTGTGAACCAGAGATGGGAAATTTCTGCCACAGCTTGTCTGTTCAGGGTTTTTACATTCTGAACCTGGACTTTGCAAACCAGAGATGGGAAATCCAGGTGAGTTTTTACTTTCTGGATCTGGATTTCCCATCTATGGTTCACAAAGTCCAGTAAAAACCATGAAAAGCCAAATTGTGGTAAGGGTTTTAACTTTCCCTGCCATAGTTTGGCTGTTCTCGGTTCTTATGTTCTAGACCTGGACTTTCTGAAACAGAGATGAGAAATCTAGGTGACAGTTTTGGGAGGATGGGAAATCCAGGTGTAGAAAGTAAAAACTACCACCTGGATTTCCCATCTGTGGTTCATAAAGTCTATGTAAAGAAAGTAAAAACCCTACTACTGTTAACAACTTTTCTTCAACTGTCTCAAAACGAGAGATGGGAAATCCAGGCCCAGTTAAAAACTGTCACAGTTTGGTGGCTTAGCCACAGGTGTTTGTACTCAACCAGCAGGTAAAGCTTGTTTACCTGTTGGTTGAGTAGAAGCACATGTGTTAAAACCAAACTGTTGAAAAGCGTGAAAAGCCCAATTGTGGAAGGGTTTTTACTTTCTGGACCTGGACTTGCTGAAAAGGAGCTGGGAAATCCATATTCAGAAAGCAAAACTGTTCTAAATTTGAAATACACACCCATAAAAGGATAAGCACACCTGAGCTATATTTTGGTAGTTGTGGGTTCAGCAGTGGATCATATTCCATAACATCATTACACAGATATGAAAATCTGCAGACATAGTTCATCAAAAACCTTTGAGACTGCCTGCTAAAAGTGGAACTTTTCCACTTTTTTTTTTTTTTCCCAGGCCCTTGTTTCATTAAAATGTAATGCGGAGGGAGGGACTTTCCGTCAATATTGTGCCTCATGATGAAGTACATATTCATTTTTGCTTGTAGCAGGGAGATGAATTGTGCCCACTGCTTTGGCATTTGAATTTTATGCATGAGAACGTTTTCAGTTAAACTACTATATTAGTGCAGCTGCTGATATAGCATGTAACTGTTTGCATCAAAAGAAACAACAACATCACTGGTCGCTGTATTTATTCTTCTTTTAAATCAGTGATTGTATTAAACAGCCTCTCTGTGATTTGATACTGTGTAGCTCAGCTGCAGTAGCAGGAGTTGAAAGCATTCTTCCCACACAACAATGCAAATTAATTAAACTCTTTAAGACTCTACATTTGACCGTAAACGGATTCAGAGTGAAGGCATTTTAATTTTTGTAATTAAGTCTGCTTCTTCCCGTGAGAAATTACCAACATGTCAAGTGAGTCGATTAAGATTCCTTGAAGAAGCTTCCGTGTTGTATTGATGGATATTATAAAAAACAATTGCTTTTATAGTATGATGAATAATAGCATTGTCAGTGGAAAATGTTTGTATAGTGTGTTGCGGCAGTTCTTTCTGTAAAGTTTAGAACATGCGCATGGGAGGCACAGTAGTGTTAGGCTTCCATCAATCTACTTTAGATGGCACTTTTCCTCAGCAGGTCACTGGAGATGTTTCAATTCACTGTGCGTGAGAGGCAAGATCTTCCCAGGGCGAGTTACCAGCTATCGCTGGGCGATACATCAGGCAACCATTCACACTCACATTTACACCCATTGACAATTTAAAGTCAGGCATGTTTTTGGAATGTGAGATGGATGAAACGGGTGGATTTTTCTGCTTAATTCATAATCCACGAACAAAATATTAATCAGGATACCATCATATTTAGACAAATGGGGGCACGTAGAACATATCGTGAAGAAAAGTTTTGACTTGACTTTGTATGTAAATAAACTTACAGCCAATGAAAATTTTTGATACAGCTTTTGCATCGGTTCTGCTCAGATTGTGTAGTAGGCGAATCTAACATTGCAGCCAGCAAATCTGTTATTGGATATTTTCCAGCTTGCGGACTGGGAATAAAACAAAGTGAGTAATGAGAGAGTTAAAATTCAATTTACTGGTGATTGAGCGTTGCCGTATAATCTATCCGAGCCAGCTTGCTGTTTTTCACCATTACAACACAAAATCATTTTGAAAGTTAGCGGTCATTGTCTGTTTCTTACATGAGCAAGTTTTGACAGGCCTGTTTTTCATATTGTTCAAGAGATTCCTGCAAGTCTTCACATTCTATGTATGATCACAGAGATGCTGTATCAGCGACTTTTCTGCTGAATATGATCTCAGCGTGCCAGTGTTTCAAAGGCTCCATCAGGACAGGTGTGTTTGCTCAGTGTGGGGATAATAGCACAAGGCTTTATGACAGTCGGCTCATATTCAAACATGGAGGGCACCTATGGTGTCATGAAAGAGCCAAGGACAAGGCCATCGGATCTATCAGAGGGAAGCTATTAATCTGATGGCTGAATTGCTCTTCAGGACACATTCATGTCACCATTTGCAGTTGCAGATCTTGCACTAGAATAATCATTTTATACAAAAAAGTACAACAGTTTTGTTGTTGTTGTTGTTGTTGTTGTTTTTAAATCAAGGTCAATTTAGAAGCAAATACCAAAATAATGACAATTTGTGTTTTCATTCAACAATCCTGTGTTGCGGTGGACAGGTTTATAACCTAAGAAACAGAACTAGAACTGGAAATGTTATATATTTTTCATTACACAGTGTGTTTGGAATCACCCAGGATCATGAAACTGACTGATTGACTTTTGCAGTTTCCTTGTATTTTCATTGAAAAACAAAACAAAAAAAACATCCTATTGTGACCTATTACATATGCTAGCATTGCATGAATGTTCCTCTTATTAAATAGAGTACAGTGCCAGGAATCTTGGCAGCTCCTCCGCAGATGGTCTGGTAATAATGTCGCTTGTCATCTCTTCCTTGGCCACTCTGTCCTGTCCCCACCACGGACCCCCACTTTGCTGCCCCATGACTAATGATTTCCTGTTTGTCATGGAAACAAAATCATCAGAGTAGTGGGCACGCCTGCCGTATTCTTCTCCCTCTTCCTTCGGACCAATTAAGGAGCATGGTGGGAGCAGCCAGTTGGACTGGGAGCTTGTTTGCAACACTCTTTAATTAAGACACAGGGTGCCAATGAAAGGAACAATTTGGACAGTTTGTTGCAAAACCCTTGAATGGTCACTCTTGGTTCTCTTTCCCATTTTCACCACATTATTAGCATGTCCAAATACATTGGAGTTAACCGTGCTGCCACTTTCCCTATTGTTTTTAAAGTTTGTTAACAAATCATTTTATTTATTTATTTTTATTTTTTTTAATATTTTTTTTTCTGTTTCTGTATGGTGAGGGTAGGTGCAATTTTATTTTTAGCTTCTAAAATAAGATGTCGGAAACTCACATCTAGCATTAATGTTGGACTTTGAAAGACATTATGAACATTTAGAATGCTATTTTCATCAACAGCGTAAGTCTGGCAAAAGGTGCAGTGAAAATCTGCACAGGGGCGGGCTAGACTTTGTTTTGGTATTTAAGCGCCCAGTTTGACATGATTTTAAATTGGCATTTTGTGCCATAGTGGACGTGAACACAGCTGACAGCCAGGGGTTGGATGATGTAAATTTGTAAAATATAATAAACTCCAACTGGGAACAGACCCTAACAAAATTGTTTTCATGTTTTTAATTCACCTGCGATTGGCTGGAAACCAGTTCAGGGTGTACCCCGCCTGCTGCCCATAGCCAGCTGGGATAGGCTTCAGCACCCCCCGACCCTTGTGAGGAGCAAGCGGTTCAGAAAATGGATGGATGGATGGATGGATGGATGGATGGATGTTTTTAATTCACCCTTGATAACAAAAACTAAACAGTGTTCAGAAGCCAATTGCAAAAATACAGTACCTGTGTCTAAGAAACATTCCCATAATAACTATATATAATGTAGAAGTGTTTTCTTTTGTTTTTGTTTTGTTTTTCTTACTTCTTCAGCAATGAACACCATTTTCTGGTATTATACATGAGGGAAAAGTCTGTCATTTTTACCTTCTAAGTACTCCACCACCAGTTAATGTTTTGCACTTTGTTTCTCTATGTGGTGCATTAAGACGCAGCAGGTTCTGCGGCACCATTTTTATACTAAAGAGCTTCCTGCTGCTTCTGAAAATAAACATAAATGGAAGAAAGAGGGAACTAAGACATTAAAGTTCCAGGCTCAATACATCCAAATGAGAAACTAGTTACAGTATGTTATCAATTATTCCCTTCCCTTGACAGGGAATGTTTCCTCTACTCCAGGGGTGGGCACACTCGGTCCTCTGGGGCCGGAGTCCTGCAGTTTTTGGATGTTTCCCTTCTCAGACACAGCTGATCTATGATCATCTCATCAGCAAGCTCTGCATAAGCCTGATAACAATCCTGTTGATTGGAATCAGCTCCATTGAAGCAGGGAAAAATCCAAAACCTGCAGGACTCCGGCCCTCAAGGACCGTGTTTGCCCAACACTGCTCTAGTCAGATGTGTCCACAAATACAGTTTACGGCTGGTTGTCGGAGATACAGAGATAAATTAGCAATGGGTTGCCTTCCCAGTCCATTTGTAGTCCCCTTCATATGCCAAAATGCAAACTAGGTATAAAATCCTGTAGGTATTTCCATTGCAGCCACTTAGCTTTAAAAAAAAAAAAAAACTGAATAAAAACCATGTACAAATTAGAATGTAAAAACAGCTTCATCAAAAACAGTATAGAAAGTTTTTAAATGTAACTAATATTGGGACTGTTGATTTCCTTTGTGAATGTATGTTAACTCACATGATGAAACGCCTATCTTTGGGCACTTGGATTTATTTTATTTATTTTTTGCTCACATAATTACACATTCCTAATGGTACAACATTGTTCAATAATGCTATTAACCTTCACAAGCTACAAATAATCTCTAATCGATAGTTGTGTTTTACCCGAAGCATTTGTTTTGGACTAGCGAGAGGGAGAGCTGCTGTAAACTGCTTAGTCTCTCGAATTGCTGCTGAGCACGTGATGACCAAATCACTACAGTCCAGAAAAGTGCTTTATTTTCCAACACTACATTTCACCTCCTTGTGCCTGATAGGCAAAGCAGCATCCTCTTTTGCTGTTAAATCTGTCAAATGGTAAATTATTGATACAAATGGCCCAATCGCCGTTCCTGCTCAAACCTCTGGTGTGTAATTACATTTGCAAGAATCATTAGCTATTGACATCATTCTCTTGTGGAGATGAACATAGTTAATGGTAATGAATAAATATGCTTCTATGGGCTCTGGTGGAATTAGCACACTTATGTTTTTCTTATCGGGTTCTGAAACGGTTCATTGTTGGCTGGTGCAGAGAGTATGTTACCACTATACCGAGGTCGGCAGCATCATTAGCCTCTGCTGTCGACTTCCACATCTAATCAGTAATCTTGGTGAATAAAGTCATCCAGAAGCATTCAGGTGTAGCTGCAGCATGCCTGTCCTTTGCGTTCTGTTTTTGTTCTGTTGTCGCTAATCCATCTTGACACTCTACTCTGGAGTAATAGCTCTGTAAGGCTACGCTCAATCGATGCCTGGTGCCTTTGCCTCTCTTAGGTCATTTGCTTGGTAATGAGAGACGGTGCGCAAGATGGTCTCTGCTCGCTTAGAAGAAGATGTTAAGTTTTCACTTGGGCTGCAACAGAATTGGGCTGCTAATTAATTAAATATGGAACTCAAAAGGTTTTTGTCTCAGAGGTTAATTTAGGGAATAGCTAGCTGGCCATTACCTTCCCTCATTGTCTGTTAGTGGACTTTACCAGTAACATACTGCTGACTAGTTCAGCTGTTGCTTTTCCGCAATACAGTATGTACACTTAACCCATGTGTTCCGTGTGAGGTTTTATTCCTTGTTATATCTTCGAAACCATCTGTGTCAATCAGTAGTGATCTAAATGACCCAGCATGTCAACAGCCCTCACGAGAGTGCTTGTCGCTGAGCAAGATAAGGTCGAAAAAGCCATTTTGGGTACCATAAAGTAAGCGCTGTCTCGATATAGATGTCATTTATGACTGGCCAAGGGAGGTTATAAAGGTGTTCAATGCCAAAAGGAAAAAAAAAAGGCTTCCCTAAAAGGGGAGTCAAATGAAGGATCACCATTATGGAAAAAGCTGACACTTGACCTTGGCCCAGAAGTGATAAAGATCAAGGTAATGTTGATTTCAAAACATGGATCTATTTCTTGACAAATGTACCGTGTGCTGTTCAATGGAAAGGCTCAATACGTGTATATTCCAATTGATATTTGACGTTTGCTTTTATTAAAACTTCGCAGATGTGATTTTAATATTTTTTTTTTTTTTTTTTTTTTTTTTTTTTTTTTTTCTTTTAAGAGCTCAGAATTGTTCATTCGGTAGTCTTACCGATTCAACGTCTTGTCATCATTGCTCTTTTCTTTTTTTTTTTTTTTTTTTTTTTTGTGTGTGTATGTGTGCGTGCGTTTGCGTGCGTTTGCGTGCGTGCGTTTGCGTGCGTGCGTGCGTTTGCGTGTGTGCGTTTGCGTGCGTTTGCGTGCGTGCGTGTGCGTGCGTGCAAATACGTATAAATTTATACTCATTCATTCACCTAAAACCTTATAAATATCCCATTACCCTTCGCCTTAACCAGGTACTTCAGAATCTTGCCAGAGTCGTGAGATTTAAATGGTCAGGAGACCAGAGAAAAGGTCAGAAAAAAAAAAAGAAATAAAGAGAAAAGAAAGGTAAATCAAAGTGACATCCAGCACCGACCAAACACTTCCTGCCTTCCCCATGATTACAAAATCAAAGTCTTACGCCAACCCCGGAAGCCTCTAAATTCCAGCAAATTTAGCGAGATCTCAAGAGCCCAGAGGAAAAACTAAAGAGAGGAAGGAGGGAAGGATCGATAAGGCAGAGTGAGATCAATAGAAGCCAGTACATCCAATCCATCAAAGTGAAGTCCAGCACCAACAAGACCCCTCCTGCGTGGTTACAAAACCGGAGTCTTATGCCAACCCCAGAAACCTCATACTTCTAATAAATTAAGATCTCAAGTGACCAGAGGAAAAACTAAAGAGAGGAAGGAGGGAAGGATAGATAAAGCAAAGTGAGAACCACAGACACCAGCACCAACTGATTCAAGGGGCTGTGGGAGGGAGAGGGTACTTCTGTTGAGTTTCAGTAGATGCTGGTGCGACGGATCTGGCATGCATAAGGACCACCACCAAAGAAAGAAGCCGTCAACCGCGGTCCAGCAAAGCGAGCACCCCCCCCCGGAATCCCCAGGCCGCGGCAGCACCAAGGCCACCCCCAAGCCACCCGAGCGGACACCGGTCGGCGAGCCGACCCAGACACCCGGAACACCCCCGCCCCAGCCCCGGCCCACACCCCCGAGCCCAAGGCCGCAGAACGAGGCCCAGCGGGCCCCCACAGCGCCCCACCGGTCCCCAGCCCCCATCCCCCCACGACCCCCCCCGCACCCCACCCAAACCCGCCATCCACCACGACCCAGGCCCCACCACCCCCGACCCCCAAACCCCCGAACACACCCCGACCCCCAGCACCCAACCCCCCACCCACCCATACCTCCACCCCCCCCCAAACAAGCCGCCCCCCCCCCGACGGCCGCCACCCCCCCCCCGCGAACCCGGCCCCCCGCGAGAACCCCCCACCCCCCCCCGGAAACCGGCACCGGGCAGCAGCGCAGAGAGGGAAGATGTGCCCACCCCACCTCCAGCCGCGCGAGATTTGCACAGCGGCGGGAGGGGGGAAGCAGAGGAGGAAGCACCAGGGGAGAAGGCGGAACACCAGAACACCGAGCCCGGTGGGGAGAGGCCCCGGTCGTCACGCCAGAGTACAAGTGACACCTAACCCTGTTACTGAGTCCGCCAGCTCGCCGACTGGCGAGCTCTACCCTTACACCGTGAATGTGGCCCCACCCAGTGTATATACAAGTGTGTGCGTGTGGTGCATTAAAATTGGGAGCAGGTGAGTCGGAGCAGAGGGAAAAAATTTCCCCTACTCCGACACACCCGTATCCCCCCCCAAAAAATGAATATGTATATGTGTGGTGCATTAAAAAAGGGAATGGAGGGACAAAGTGGTGGGGCAGGGACACAAATGGGGGGGACCACAGCGCTGCCAGGCACTGCAGTCCATCCCCTCTGATGGCTCCCCGCCCCAACTCACCCCTCCCCTTGGACGTGAGGTGCATTAAAATTGGAGGGGAGTTGAAGGGTGAAGACGGTGTTTCCACCCTTCCCCACCCCACCAAGAAATGTGTTGTGTGCCCTATGTGTATATTTACAAAGTGTATAGTGCAAGCTAGTGAAGTGAGTAAGAGGAGCGACCAGCGGGGCCTCACCCAACCCGGCGGGTGTAGGTGGCACGCCCGCCCCCCAGCACCCCCACCCCCTGCCGCCCCCCACCTCATCCACCCGGCACCACAATGGGCGGACAGCCAGCGCAGCAGGGCTACCGGACAGCCCACCGGCCACCGGAGCCCGCCCGGGGCGCCAGGAGTTATACCGGAGTGGGGCAGGCCCCAAACCCTCGCCCGGCCCCCGGAGCCCGACGCCCGGGCCGGGGAGGGAGCCCCAGGCCCAGGGAGAGGGAGGGGGAGGGGCCGCAGGGCAGACAGGGAAGGGGGGGGGGGGCGGGGGAAGCGGGGAGAAGACGACAAGAAGGCGAAAGGGCGGCTGCAGGGCAGGAGGCGGGGGGGGAGAGGAGGAGGGAGGGCGACAAGGGAAAAGGGACCGGGAGGCAGAGGAGGATGGGCGGGAGGAGGCGAGGAGGGAGAGGCGACGGGGGGGAGGAAGGGGGAGGGGAGAGGGAACCACGGGGCACACCGGAGGCCCACCCACCCCGAACCGCGCCGCCGGGCACGGAGCAGCGGACCGCGCCGGGACGGCACCGCCCCGGGCACCAGGGGAAGCACCCCAACACCGCACCCCACAGGGGGCCCAGGGAGCGGCCAAGACGCAACCGCCACCGAGCAGACAACGGGGGGGGGGGGGGGGGGGGGGGGGGGGGGGCAGAACCACCCCCGCCCGACCACAGGGGACGGCGTCAAGAAAATTGACTAATTAGCATGCAGTAACACCAAGTGTTGATGCTTAGTGCCCACTAGAAATAGATCTTAAGGAGTTATTGAGTATAGTGTCGTATAGTGTGGTATGCTCGAGCCCACTAGCAGCAACTAGGTTCCTGACTATATAAAAATAAAAACAATCAGATACAAAATACCAAATACAGGAGCAGCGAAAACAGAAGTTGTAACGATGTGGTGGCTCTCGTTAACAGGCAGAATCTTGGCAGGATTAAGTTGCCAAATTGAGATTAAAATATTCTATGTACATAGACCATATTTGTTTAAATCTTGATACTTGATTTTTATTTAAGGCAGAGATTTTTTCCATTGAGATATAATTTATTAGTAAGTTTAACCAGTGGTCGATATTTAGAGATTGTTTATTTTTCCAATTGACAAGGATTATTTTTTTAGCAATAGTAAGGGCTATAAGTATAGATTGAGATTGTTTACATGGTAGCTCAGTTATTGTTAAGTCACCTAGTAAACACAGTCTTGGAGATAAAGGAAGCCTACAGTTTAATATATCAGCGAGCTTTTCCAAGATTTTAGTCCAGAAATGCAGCACTGGAGTACATGACCATAAAGCATGAAGATAAGTATCGGCAGTGTTTTGTGAGCACTGGAGACAAATGTCGGAGTCAGAGAGTCCCATTTTTTTCATCATATATTGTGTAATATATGTTCTATGAAGTATCTTATATTGGATAAGTTGCAAATTTGTCTGTTTGGTCATTTTAAATACATTTTCACAGATTTGGGTCCAAAAGTCTGGTTCCGGAACTATAGACAAGTCTTTTTCCCATTTTAAAGTCGGTAAATACGTTTTATTTGTGTATAAAAATAACTTATATATTTTTGATATTTTCTTTATTGTTGTTGGAGAAAGCTTTATAATATCTTTAGCTAAGACAGGCAGTTGGAGCGTATCCTGAAGTGTTGGGATTTGTTTCTTAACCATATTTTTAACTTGCAGATAATGTAAGAAATTTCCCTTTTTTATTTCATATTTCTGGACCAAGTTTGTATACGATATAAACTTATTATCTGAGAAAAGATGATGAAGGTGTGTAATTCCTTTCTGCTCCCATAGGCTAGCGAGAGGGAGAACTGCTGTAAACTGCTTAGTCTCTCGAATTGCTGCTGAGCACGTGATGACCAAATCACTACAGTCCAGAAAAGTGCTTTATTTTCCAACACTACATTTCACCTCCTTGTGCCTGATAGGCAAAGCAGCATCCTCTTTTGCTGTTAAATCTGTCAAATGGTAAATTATTGATACAAATGGCCCAATCGCCGTTCCTGCTCAAACCTCTGGTGTGTAATTACATTTGCAAGAATCATTAGCTATTGACATCATTCTTGTTATGGGGGGCCGGGGTAGCCGGCGAGAGTGGATCCCAGAATACGCAGACCAGAGGAAGGATGATAAGGAATTTATTCCGCTGAGATGCGCGGAAACAAACAACCGAAAAAGCTGGTCAGACAACCAGTACAAAAACAACTCAACCGAAAACACTTGCAAAAGGCAAGGAGAAAAATTGTGATTAACGAAAAACACTTGCTTACAAAAAGCAAGGATTCACAACAAACATCATACAACACGAAATAGAAAGTTCAACTTAAGAAAACGTGGCCAACAGCGCACACGTAAAAGGTAACACTACAAGTCTAGGTGAGAGAACGGAAACTAAAATCCAAACATTTTACAAAGTACAACAAAGGGCGACGTAGTAATACATGACACGTGAAAAACTATGAAAGACTATGAAAACGCTCGAATAAACACTTGGCAGCACAGCAGTGAGCAAGATGAATAATCTGGCAGTCAGCAGTAGTGGCGCAGTGGCTTTTAAAGTCCATTGATTGTCCACGAGGAACAGGTGCGGTCATTAAGGTGGGAAACGCCCACCAATCACTTGGGTGCTGGAAAGAAACAAACAGAGGCCTGAGAGCCAAACCATGACAGTACCCCCCCTTTAACGGACGCCCCCTGGCGGACCACCTGGTTTCGAGGGGTGAGCTGAATGGAAGTCCCGCAGGAGGGACGGATCCAAGATCCAGGAGCGGGGGACCCACTGCCGCTCCTCCGGCCCGTAGCCCTCCCAGTCGACCAGATACTGGACACCCCTGCCGCGAGGTCTGGAGTCCAGGATTTCTCTGACTGTGTAGATAGGGTCACCGTCGAGCAGTCGTGGAGGCGGCGGAGTCACTGGAGCGGGAGCTAACTCACTGGAGACAACAGGCTTGAGCTGGGAGACATGGAAGACTGGGTGGACCCTCATGGATGGCGGGAGACAAAGTTTCATGGCCACGGGATTAACCACAGTCACAATTTCGTAAGGGCCAACATACCGCTGCCCCAGCTTTTTGGCCCCGCCTGCTAGCCGTAAGTTTCGGGTGGATAGCCATACCTTGTCTCCCGGGGCATAGGTCGGTGCTGGGCGGCGGCGCCGATCAGCGATGGCCCGGTTCCGGGCAGCAGTACGGGACAAGGCCGCTCTGGTCTCCCGCCAGACTCTGTGGGCTCGGCGAAGGTGCATTTGCACGGACGGGATGTTTACTTGTCCCTCTTGGGATGGAAACAGCGGGGGTTGGTAACCGTAAGCAGCCTCGAACGGAGATCGACCTGTCGCTGAGGAGACCAACGTGTTGTGTGCGTACTCAACCCAGGCTAGGTGTGATGACCATGATGCGGGGGACTGCAGGCACACACAGCGAAGCGCCGCTTCCAGTTCCTGGTTCAGGCGTTCCGTTTGGCCGTTGGTTTGCGGGTGGTAGCCCGATGACAGGCTCGTGGTGGCTCCCAATGCCCTGCAGAACCGCTTCCAGACTTGGGACACGAACTGTGGTCCTCTGTCAGAGACCAAGTCGAGGGGGATGCCATGGAGCCGAACTACGTGCTTGATCAACAGTTTTGCCGTCTCCAATGCAGACGGCAACTTTGATAAGGCCACGAAATGGCCAAGCTTTGAAAATCTGTCTGTTACGGTCAGAATCACAGTGTTACCTCTTGACACCGGCAGCCCCGTGATGAAGTCCATGGCAATGTGGGACCAAGGGCGAGAGGGTACCGGTAGGGGCCGTAGTAGCCCAGCAGGGGCTTGGTGGGACGCCTTTCCACAGGCACATGCGACACAAGCCCTCACAAAGTCTGAGACGTCTTTACTGAGTTCCGGCCACCAGAACCGTTGTTCCACCAGGTATTGCGTGCGGTGGACTCCAGGATGGCACGCGAGGTTGGACTCATGTCCCCATTGTAGAACATCCGGGCGTACCTGAGGGGGCACAAACAATTTCCCAGGAGGAACCTCTTCCGGTACTTGGATACCGGCCAGTGCGTCGGTAACTTTCCGTTCGATAGTCCATTGCAATGCTCCCACGATGCAGCGTTCGGGCAGAATAGGTTCAGGAACCATGGCTTCTGTGGCGTGGTCATAGATGCGTGAAAGGGCATCTGGCTTCTGATTCAAAGTTCCCCTGCGATAAGTCAGCACAAAGTCAAAACGAGTAAAAAACAGAGCCCATCTTGCCTGCCGTGGGTTCTTTCTTTTGGCTGCACGAATATATTCCAGGTTCTTGTGGTCTGTGTAGATTATGAATTGTTCCTTCGCTCCCTCCAGCCAGTGTCTCCACTCCCGTAGAGCCAGTACGATGGCCAGAAGTTCGCGGTTCCCAACGTCATAGTTGACCTCTGCAGGGCTAAGCCTCTTTGAGAAGAACGCGCAGGGGTGCAGCCTCTGGTCATCCGGGGAGCGTTGGGAAAGGACCCCCCCCACTCCTGAACTGGATGCGTCGACCTCGACCACAAAAGGAAGTTCTGGGTTAGCATGCTTCAACACTGGTGCAGTAGAAAACAATTGTTTTAATTCAGAAAAAGCTAATTCCGCTTCCGGAGTCCACTGGAATGGAACTTTATCAGATGTAAGCCGTGTAAGTGGTTGTGCCCTTTGACTATAGTTTCGGATAAAGCGCCTATAGAAATTAGCAAACCCTAGGAACCTTTGCAGCTGTTTCCTAGACGATGGAGAGGGCCAATCCACCACAGCCTGAATCTTAGCTGGGTCTGCTCTAAGTTGTCCTCTCTCCACTATGAAGCCCAGAAACTGGACCGAGTCTAAGTGAAATTCGCATTTCTCAGCTTTTACATACAACCGGTTCTCCAGTAATCGCTGGAGTACTTTGCGTACGTGAATCCTATGCTCTTTGAGATCGCGTGAAAAAATCAGGATGTCGTCAAGATAAACAAAACAGAACTGATCCAGCATATCTCGTAAGACGTCGTTAATTAAACACTGAAACACGGATGGTGCGTTAGTTAGTCCGAACGGCATTACTAGGTATTCGAAATGTCCCAGCGGGGTCTTGAAAGCAGTTTTCCACTCATCCCCCTCCCGAATCCGAACCAAGTGGTATGCACTCCGAAGATCAAGTTTTGTAAAAACTGTGGCGGCTTGCAGTGGCGCAAACGCTGAATCAAGCAAGGGCAAGGGGTATTTATTCTTTATAGTAATATCATTGAGACCGTTGTAATCAACACAGGGCCGTAACGACTTATCTTTCTTCTCGACGAAAAAAAACCCTGATCCTACCGGTGAAGTCGACGGACGGATTAAGCCGGCGGCCAAGGAGGAAGAGATATAGTCATGCAAGGCCGCCTGTTCCGGTTGCGAAACCCTGTACAATCTGGAGGTAGGAAGTGGCGCATTGGGAATCAAGTCGATTGCGCAATCGTAGGGTCTATGGGGTGGCAACGACTGGGCTCGGTCCTTACTGAAAACCTTACTAAGATCATGATATTCTCTCGGTACATTGTCAAGGCAGATTGCCTCCAGAAACATAGGCGGAGAGGTAGGTTTATCGCGGTCGGCGGATACTAGACAGTTAGCATGACAGAATTCGCTCCAGTTTTCCAAGGCCGGCTTGGACCAGTCGATCTCTGGATTATGTTTCTTAAGCCACGGAAGTCCCAAAATAATGGGTACCGAACGGGACGGCATAACAAAAAAACGAAGACGCTCCACGTGGTTACCTGACAACCTTAACTCAACCGGAGCCGTAACGTTTTCAATAGCGGCCAGGAGGCGTTCGTCAAGATCCAGCACCTCTTTACATTCCCTAAGGGGTTCTAAGGGACAACCCAACTGTTCAACAATACCAGGATCCATGAAACACTCATCGGCCCCAGAGTCAATAAGCGCTATAACTGTAACAGTATTTCCTGGCCCCGTTACCTCCCCTGGAAGTTCGAGCCTAGTGTGGCTGACAGTTCTAGAACCCACCATACTCTTCTCTACCCCCGTCCGAATGCACTCACGCTGTGGTGTAGATGACGAGACCGGGGTATCAGCCGGGGCTTGTAGAGAGCGGAGCAGCGTTGTTCCTTGTTGCCCCCGTGAAGCTCTGGCTGGACAGCCGGCGACGCGGTGTCCCACTTGACCGCAGTAGTAGCAGGCCCCACTCCGAGATCGGCGCAGCCGCTCTGCTGGGTGAAGTCGACCACTCCCCAGTTGCATGGGTTCGTCCGCTCCGGCGTCAGTCACGGATCCTGACATGTCTCTGCGTTGGCTGCTTTGCTCGCAGCCCCGTTCTCGGCGTCTTTCCCGGATACGATTATCCAGTCTAATACTCAGGGCTATGAGTTCTTCCAAGTTCGTGGTTTCGTCGCGAACTGCCAACTCGTCCTTCAATACGGGTGAAAGTCCTCGCCGGAATATACAACAAAGCGCTCGATTGTCAAACCCGCTTTCTGCGGCCAGGATTCTAAATCCAATAGAATAGTTTGCGACTGATTGCCGGCCCTGCACATAGTCAAGTAACTGGCCTCCGGCCTCCTTCCCCGTCACAGGATGATCAAACACGCATCTGAATTCACGAACAAAATCGGGGAAGGAAGACCGGAGCTCAGGTGCTGAATTGCTCACGGCCATACTCCAAGAGGCTGCTTGGCCAGTCAAAAGGCTCATAACAAATGCTACCTTGGAGCGATCAAGGGCATACGTAAGCGGTTGTTGGTCAAAAATCAGGGAACAGTGGTGCAAAAAGGTACTGCACATACCGGGTTCTCCTCCGTAACGTGACGGATGTGGCAGAGAAGGCTCGCTAATAGCAACATTAGAAGGCAGCGCTTGCTCTAAGTCAGGAGTCGAGCTAGCTCGGGGAGAAGCGTATGCTTCTGCTTGACCGACCCGGGTCAAAAGCTCCCCAAATTGGCGGGCCAGCGTGGAAATCGCCTCCTGCATATCACGCAGCGATTTGTCATGCTGCCCCACCAACTTCCTTTGACTGGCCAAAGCGTGACGTACCTCTTCCGGGCCTGCGGGATCCATGGCCAGATTATTCTGTTATGGGGGGCCGGGGTAGCCGGCGAGAGTGGATCCCAGAATACGCAGACCAGAGGAAGGATGATAAGGAATTTATTCCGCTGAGATGCGCGGAAACAAACAACCGAAAAAGCTGGTCAGACAACCAGTACAAAAACAACTCAACCGAAAACACTTGCAAAAGGCAAGGAGAAAAATTGTGATTAACGAAAAACACTTGCTTACAAAAAGCAAGGATTCACAACAAACATCATACAACACGAAATAGAAAGTTCAACTTAAGAAAACGTGGCCAACAGCGCACACGTAAAAGGTAACACTACAAGTCTAGGTGAGAGAACGGAAACTAAAATCCAAACATTTTACAAAGTACAACAAAGGGCGACGTAGTAATACATGACACGTGAAAAACTATGAAAGACTATGAAAACGCTCGAATAAACACTTGGCAGCACAGCAGTGAGCAAGATGAATAATCTGGCAGTCAGCAGTAGTGGCGCAGTGGCTTTTAAAGTCCATTGATTGTCCACGAGGAACAGGTGCGGTCATTAAGGTGGGAAACGCCCACCAATCACTTGGGTGCTGGAAAGAAACAAACAGAGGCCTGAGAGCCAAACCATGACAATTCTCTTGTGGAGATGAACATAGTTAATGGTAATGAATAAATATGCTTCTATGGGCTCTGGTGGAATTAGCACACTTGTGTTTTTCTTATCGGGTTCTGAAACGGTTCATTGTTGGCTGGTGCAGAGAGTATGTTACCACTATACCGAGGTCGGCAGCATCATTAGCCTCTGCTGTCGACTTCCACATCTAATCAGTAATCTTGGTGAATAAAGTCATCCAGAAGCATTCAGGTGTAGCTGCAGCATGCCTGTCCTTTGCGTTCTGTTTTTGTTCTGTTGTCGCTAATCCATCTTGACACTCTACTCTGGAGTAATAGCTCTGTAAGGCTATGCTCAATCGATGCCTGGTGCCTTTGCCTCTCTTAGGTCATTTGCTTGGTAATGAGAGACGGTGCGCAAGATGGTCTCTGCTCGCTTAGAAGAAGATGTTAAGTTTTCACTTGGGCTGCAACAGAATTGGGCTGCTAATTAATTAAATATGGAACTCAAAAGGTTTTTGTCTCAGAGGTTAATTTAGGGAATAGCTAGCTGGCCATTACCTTCCCTCATTGTCTGTTAGTGGACTTTACCAGTAACATACTGCTGACTAGTTCAGCTGTTGCTTTTCCGCAATACAGTATGTACACTTAACCCATGTGTTCCGTGTGAGGTTTTATTCCTTGTTATATCTTCGAAACCATCTGTGTCAATCAGTAGTGATCTAAATGACCCAGCATGTCAACAGCCCTCACGAGAGTGCTTGTCGCTGAGCAAGATAAGGTCGAAAAAGCCATTTTGGGTACCATAAAGTAAGCGCTGTCTCGATATAGATGTCATTTATGACTGGCCAAGGGAGGTTATAAAGGTGTTCAATGCCAAAAGGAAAAAAAAAAGGCTTCCCTAAAAGGGGAGTCAAATGAAGGATCACCATTATGGAAAAAGCTGACACTTGACCTTGGCCCAGAAGTGATAAAGATCAAGGTAATGTTGATTTCAAAACATGGATCTATTTCTTGACAAATGTACCGTGTGCTGTTCAATGGAAAGGCTCAATACGTGTATATTCCAATTGATATTTGACGTTTGCTTTTATTAAAACTTCGCAGATGTGATTTTAATAATTTAAGGTTACTGTGATTAGAGTGCATGTTATTTTTTAATTCTTTCTCAAAGTTCAACCCTTCAATGTTTGTGAGCTTGTTTCGCACCTTTAGTGCGGTACACTCATAACAACAATTAGCCAAAATTTGACCATTTTCCCTCACTTACCTTGACAATGAGTCAAAGCTCAGCAATACCCCGAGTGTCGGATGTATCTGAAAGAACATCCTGGGCTTTTGGTGCCCAGAAACCAATTGGAGCTAAATGTTAAACCACACTAATTCGCTCATCCAAGTCTTAATGCGTGTTTGGTCAACACCTATTTCGATCGAGAACCGGATTCCATGATTGTGACGTGAACTCAGCATTAGCCAATAAGGCAGTGCCCTGACTCGTGCTTTTGCTGGACACAAATAGAAGATTTGGTTGTGTAGACTTCACCACAGCAAAAAATGACAAAGAGTTTGTAGCCACAGTGTCGTATGACCACGAGATAAGCAGTTAGCCTAGCCTGCACAATTTCTTCTTCTACTAATACTCTTTCTTCTTTCAGACTACTCGATACTCTACAGCACCATGCTGAGGTGTAATCAAAGATGATATTCGCCACAATAAAACAATTTAGCCGCAGTGTAGTTACCAGATAAGCAAACATTTAGCTTACCCTGTCCTATTTCTTCTTCTACTAATATTCTTTCTTTCTTCTTCTTTGCAGTTAATCCTCAAGTACACGACTAAGTTCAACAACAGTATGAAGACAAATTAGCAATGAAATTTTAAGGAACATTTCTGCTCTCAAAAATCTGTCACATAGAGGTTACCTAAGTGTGACACTTGAGAATGACAAGCACGCGTCTCCTCCGCTTGAACACTTAATGTAATTGACTCAGAAATCAGATGATAGTAGGGAGCCATACTTTAAAACTGGGGGGAAATAAGCTTAGCTAAGACGTTTTACAGACATTATTGTCTCCCCACGTTGACCTTTTGTCCTTGAATTTTGCCTTCCCACCAATAGTATAAGCGTACATTCAGCAGCCACAGCATCACGAGTCGTTCGTCAGATACTGAACGATAGCTGAAATGACCAGATGAAACTTAAAAGACAAGATTAAGAAAACGTGACATCAGATGGACAGGAAAAAACATGAATATGATCTAAACTTGGGGGAGTCTGAAAATAAATGCAGATCAAAACTACATGATAAGTGCCAAATGAACTATGAAAACAATCCGGATTTGAGCTTGAATTCATTGATTTTGAAAAACCTGTGCACTGACACAAGACCAAACAGCCTTGGCATGATCGGCAGATCATGCCCCTCAAGCTGACACATAGATGCCTTGTTCCAATCATTCCATGTCTCAACCATTTACAGGGACCATTACACAGGAGTCCCCATCCCAAGGGCCACACAACAGAGGGCCTTACAGCTAATAGTTCCTATTCCTAAACTTCTGAGGAGTAATTAAGAGGGATCTCAACCGGCGTCTATCTACTTGAAATACTCAACACCTCCCCGACCTTGTAGTCTAATTTTCTCGAAAGCACAAAGATTTTTAAGCCTCTTAAAACTCATTCTGACCTGCGGAAGGACTTGATTTAACACTACCCAGGAGTCGAACCGCAGAAAGAATTCGACTCCTAATGTGGAATTTCTCTTCTGTCTCTGCAGGTTTTGGGATGACAACCCCTGTGACAGTTGCAGGCAAAGTGTTCTTGATCTTCTACGGGCTCCTGGGCTGCGCTGCCACCATCCTTTTCTTTAATCTCTTCCTGGAGCGCATAATCACATTGCTGGCCGTTGTCATGAAGGCTGTGAGGGAGAGGCGGATCAGAAACAGTGGCCTCCTCCCACCAGGAGTTCAACGGGACTTCTCGGCTTTCTGCCTCCCCGGGTGGAAACCTTCCGTTTACCATGTCATGCTGATTCTAGGCTTATCGGCTATCACCATCTCCTGCTGTGCTTCGGCGATGTACACCCCCGTGGAGGGCTGGACCTACTTAGATTCACTGTACTTCTGCTTCGTGACCTTCAGTACCATCGGCTTTGGGGACTTTGTTAGCAGTCAAACTGCAGCTTACGAATACCAAGGCCTCTACCGGGTGGCCAACTTCCTTTTCATGTTAACAGGAGTGTGCTGCATCTACTCGCTCTTCAATGTCATCTCCATTGTTATTAAGCAGGTGCTCAACTGGATGCTGGAGAAGATGAGCTGCTTGTTTTGCCAGCGTTGCAATAAGGCCAGCACCTTCCTGGGCAGACGGAACGCCATCCGGCCAGGTTCCAAGGGTCGCCATCCGACATACATGGACGGACAGTGTGACAGTGACACTGAGGGACGCAGAATGTCCGGGGAGATGATATCTATGAAAGACTTGGCTGCTTCCAACAAGGTGTCGCTGGCCATCATGCAGAAGCAGCTTTCCGAGTCGGCCAACGGGTATCCCAGGACAGTTTGCGGCAGTTCGCGCCATAACGGTTTCTCTGGGGGTGTGGGTGCCCTCGGCATCATGAACAACAGACTGGCAGAGACCAGTAACTCCAGGTAGAGGATTACCAATACACTGTGGGAGCAGATGCGTTGGAAGAAACTCTATTGTGAAGTCAACATGCTAAGCCCAATGCACATGTATGGGTTCATGTGGTTCAAATCTCCACTGTGATGACAGGGATTTTTGACTATTGAATGCTGATGGAATGAAGAAACATCAAGCAGCAGGGTACATTTCTCAAGTGACAACCGCCAAACACCCAAAATGGAATCCGCACGCTCTGTTTATGAGACTGACATGTACTGTAATAGAGCCAAGGGGATCATCTGGAGCAATGTCTATTGTTTGTTTGTGTATATACATATGAATGTCCATAATCAGTGGTGATATTAACATTTAAAGGAAGTCAACCCAAAAGATTTCTTTACAATATTATATTCTATGCAGCCCAACTCATCTAAACATAATATTCTGATAAATATTGTATTTGTGGGACATGAATTAAGCAGGAAAATCCAACTGTTTTTATCCATCTCAGAGGACGGCCATTTTGTCACGCACTGTCCACTAAAAATTACGTAACAGTTGCTTAGGGCTAAGGTAACGACCAATCGCGGCTCAGCTTGCAAAGGTCGCATGACCAAACTCAGAAAACAGGTGAGCCGTGTGATTGGTCACCTGAACCCTAAAGAACTGTGATGTCATTTTCAATGGACAACAAGTTGCAAAATGGCCGCCTCCTGAGATGGATAAAAATATTATTATTATTATTTTTATTTTTTATTTATTTATTTATTTATTTATTTATTTATTTATTTATTTATTTATTTATTTTAGTTGACTTCCCCTACATGAGCATAATAACTGGATGATACAGCACATACCAATCTATGCATTATACATCATATGTATTGTTTTTGCAACTTGTCTATTACATTCTCTTGACTTCACATGTTATCTTGACATAAGAATGGCAGGAAAGCATTTTATAAGCATGATGTAGCATATTTGTTGGGGCTGCATTGAGCGGGCTTACAGTGTGTAACACCAACAGGCAACAAAGAGACGTCTTGCTTTTCTCTCTTACTCGCAATGGAGAAAAGACCGCGGTTTAAAAAAAACAAAAAACGAAAGTCCATTTCTCGAGAGTAACCAGCCTGCTTATCAGCTCTAAACACGCTTCTGCGGCCAAAGACTTTGACTTGAAGGGTAAGAGGTACCTTCCAATGTTGCTTCTGTCCTCTCACAGCGATGTGTTGAAAGGAAAACAAATGTTAAAGACTTGCAATGTATTAATCACTCTTTGTACCGAGGAAATGTATAAGAATAAATGACATGTATAAGTTTTTGTTTGTCTGAAGGAGATTATGAGGAGGTAAGTGGGTTTATGCTGCGGGCACATTATATGCTGAATGATGCAGATTGAAAGAAGCTGGGCCAGTCTAAAGTGGGAAGCAAAACCCTGAAGGATTCTCTCACTCGCATTGATTTCTCTTTTTCTGGGTATTTGCTGCTTTCGTCAAGGGAGGTATCATTGCAGATACATCTCTCTCTCTCTCTCTCTCTCTCTCTCTCTCTCTCTCTCTCTCTCTCTCTCTCTCTCTCTCTCTCTCTCTCTCTCTCTCTCTCTCTCTCTCTCTCTCTCTCTCTCTCTCTCTCTCTCTCTCTCTCTCTCAAAGAAAGATGACCCAAAAGCCTGCAGAGCTTGATTGTTCCTGCTGATTTCAGTGTAAATGTGCTGCAAAGTATTAATGGCTCAGGATGTTTGGAGAGTACATTGTGCCACCTTGTCAGACTTCACGATCAATGTCCTTATTGCCGCCGAGTGTCTTTTCCAAGGCATCCGTGATTTAAAGCTGCGCGATTATGTTTGATGTCCGCAGACAGACACAGAAGAGGTTTACACAGAAGTGGCGGGGGGGCAGTGGCAGCGGGGGCGATAGTGCAGTAAAACATTCCTGTCAGTTCTAGATTCATGTCCACTGCAAATCAACAGCCACAGGCTCGTTTTTTTTCTGGTGCATTTGGTCAACGTAAAATCATAGGCCACATGTATCACTATATTCATTGACACACATAGCACCATAACACTTCATTGTCTTACCTATCTCATGCTCATTTGCCTTTCTGCGAACATAAGCACATTTCATAACTTGATTAGATTAGCATGAATAGTCTAAAGGTATTGGAATATTTAAATGTATTTTTGTTTCATATTAGATTTAAATTTCTCTCTAATGTACAGTCTAAAACAGATGAGGAAGAAACTCAGTTTGATGTTATAGTGCACATGCATGTAGCAAATTAAGCAAAAATTCAAATTTTGACAGAAATACAGCACAGAAATATTTAAGCCTAACTTTGAAGATTTATGTAGTTTTATGACGAAAAAAAAAATCCCATTTACTTTTATTTTAGATAATTTCAATACAAACCTACCAAATAAACCTTAAATGATTCATATTCACAAGTCTAATAAAGCCTATTTATTTGAAATGCATAATCCTCATGTTTATGTATTTAGTATTAATAAAGTATAATTACTTTTTTATTTTTACGTTTTTGGGATGTCTGCATTCAGTTTCATCCCAAAAACATAAAAATGTAAAAAGTGAAAAAGTGGACTTTTGTTGTTGTTGTTGTTGTTGTTGTTGTTTGTTTTACATAGCAGCGACGGTGTGCTATTTATGATACATAGGTAGCCTGATTATTATGCAATTCAAACAATATATGTTTTGTATTTAAAATAAATTCTCTCATTATTATTAATTTAGAGTAATTATATAATTAAAATGTATCATATAAGGTTTACTTGGTAGGTTTGTATTAAAATTATCTTAAAAAAAAAAAAAAGTAAATGGGATTTTGTCATGTAAAAAAATTACATATATCTAAGTTAGTGTACCATACTTTTCCCTTAGGAAATATTGCAATTTGAATTGACAAACGTTGACTCAGGCTCCTATCTGCATATAATTTTACTTTATGGATTATTTAATATCAGAATAAAAGAATGCAGAAAATGACTCAGGTGGTAAAAACTGCATGCACGTCTTGTGTTTTCCTTCATGCTGTCAATATTTGCAGTATAAATAAGAAGGTCTTTTTAGATATATAGTATTTTTATACAATTGTCATTTAAATAACAAAAAACGTTTTGCCAAGGAATGCTCGTTACATGCTCATTCGGCACACAGACAAGACTTATGTAAGAATATCTAAGTCCTAGATGGTTCGTAGACCTTAACACAATTAAGCTTGCTGCTGTGTTGACGCACCTCTGACAGCTGTGACCTTGGACATGGAAAAATGTCTTGTCCCGGAGGCATATAAGCGGCAATATTGGCGTCGTATAGCAACCGTGTTCTTCTTCTTGCCCCTGAACAAGTCAGTATTACATTCTACATAATGCAACCTTGTTTCTCCCCAATGCGGCTTCAGTCTACAGGGCCAGAGGTTTTAGGATTACAAGCTATCCGCAGAGCTTTTGGATTCAGTCGGTCATTAACCTTCAGCAAGACGCATGAGCGTAAAATGGCTGGAAGGGAGAATTAAAGTATAGTACAGTGAAACAATGGAATGCTTCCCACAACTGAAGTCTCCCACAGGTTATTTGATTCAATAAAATACACATCAAGCTTTTTTAAATAAAATTTAACAATAGTGTTAGTGACTTTTAAGCTCACTTAAGGATGCATTGCACATATTGAAATCAACAGCCATGCATAAACAAAGTTAAATAATTCATCTTACCCATGGGTTGCATTATACATCATTTTGATTGCAAAGGATTTAAGGGCTGCATTGTCCTCTACCTGTAGGAGGAGACAGATCTATTAGTTTTGCTGCTCATAGCTTGTAAAGCGAATTTGTGAGACGCTCCTAAAAATGTGTCTTTTTGTTTTACTGGCTACAAACAATTTCTTCTCATCTTCTTGCCCAGAATTCACTTCAAACGACGTTGAGTTCCATGATAAAAAGGGAACACTGCAAGCTCGCATTGCATCACTGTCTTACTATAAATTGTTTAGATCAACCCCCTTAGTTTCTCTTGTACTCGAGACATACATCTTCTAACGAGGAAGCAGGACTTTAACATATCTGAAAGCCAATCCCAAATTGGAAAGGAGTCGAATCTGCATTTAAATATTCTTCTTGAGCTTGCTCTATCTACTTTTTGATTAATTCAATAAATATGTTATTCCTTGATGATCACAGTATGAGATACATTGTACAAACCCTGTTGCATGCACTTGTTTCAGGATTCATTTGGCTGAAGCGCTTTGAAAGCAGCAGGCAGGGAAACGTCTCAATAACAGAATGATGTATTTATTGTCTGCTTGCCTCTGCTGTGTGACTGTAATCTCAGCATTACCTTTTGATCTGGAACTTGATTTCCAGAGCTGCAGTGGCAATGATACAGAGCCAATGAATGAAATCATCCAGGAGAGACTCTTCCGGTGAAATGTGTGTGATCCATCAATTTGTTGACACCTTTATTGACATGAAATTTACATCTCATCTCGTGTCATTTGTAATGCGGCGTAACATCCAGTTCATGTATGCAAATGATTTATGTTCACAAGTTGCACATTTATACAAATGATTGCAATTTTATATTTATGCAATTAAACACAAGACCTATGCTCTTGGGTTCCATTAATCAGTGCTAGCCAGTGAGGTTTCTTTGATTCTTCGCTTAATTGGTGACCTTGAGAAGTGTACGTAAAATAACAATAATTAAAAAAAAATAAAAAATAAAAGCTCTAAAAAGAAACCATCTATAGCCAATGAGCCCATGCTTGAATCATCAATTTATATGAACAGAATGTCTTAAAAGGCACACAGTGAGCATTCATCATTACGGCTTAATGACACTGAACAATACACTTTAGCTGAAGCTTTACTATCAACAGTATTTACTTTTCTGGCAACTCCATTTGCATCATATATTTCAGTGGTGTTGTTATGCAAGGCACGTTTACTGACTAATTACTCAAAAATGACTTATAGCAGCATAAAGCTGATTAATTAATAACATCTTCCTGGCATCCGTTTTCATCAAATTAAGGAGATCTTGGTGGTTGAGCTTATTAATTAGAAATGTTTGGGATAATGTCAGCTCAACAAAATTTATGTTTGGCTCATGTTTTTAACATTCTATGAGTAAATAGATCCTATAATTCTCCAGAGAAAGCTCACAACAAAGTTAAGCCACAAATGCAGTAATTTGTAATGCCACTGGTTGTGAATTAACATGAAAACATGAGCTTGGTTGTTGCATTTTATGCATAGTTAAGCCAAACTTTGCCTTGTTTGTTCAAGTGATGAATAGATATTGTCTCATAAATGTCACAAGTCAGTTAGAAAGGGTGGTAAAATGTTGACAATACTACTATTTTCATTTATTACATTTTCACAAGACATTACATGCAAATGCATTACAGGGACATCCAATGTTGTAAATCTACAACTGATTAAAATTCTAATAATACAGTAATACATAACAGTTTAACATAAACCAATGTTTTTGATATATACAAATAAAAACAAAATATTAAATACACAATCAACCAGCAATTAATGCAGTGAGAGTCCTGCCTTTGTTTCTCATCATCTGAATTGTGTAACTTGTCTGGTCCGTGTTTTTGTTTTGGTCTCCGTCATCGTCATCTTTGGCAAGGCATTAGATTTGAATCCCAGGCTTGTCTTGATGGTCTCGATGTGACGAAGCAGTTTTGTAGGCTTTATTGCCTCATTTGAAGAGCCGGTCGCCACAGTTCCTCGTTTGTTTTCCCATCATTTGTTCTTTTTCCCTTCCGAAGATGCTCTCCAAAGACACATTTGTGCTAGCGTGCAGGCTTACTCTTGTTACTATCTTATTATCAGCCATTTGAGATGTTTACAGAGGCACAGGCGGATGCACCTGATCTTGAATGGCAAATGGGCTTTCATTTGTATTAGTTTTCAATGCGCTTTTATACTGTCTCCTCATTTTACCCACTGATAAAGCAGCATCAGGAGCAACTGGGGGTTCAGCACTTTGCTGAACAAGACTTCAACATTATCAAGGGTTGAGGATCGAACCCACAACCTTCGGGCTGTGAGACAACCACTCTACCAAATGAGCCATGATACTTGACAAAAGCTTTTTTCAGATCTGGATGATCAAGAAAATATTTTTGGTTCAATCTGTGCAGCCTGGTATAATATGGCCAGTTACCATCATTTTGTGCGAATGATTATGGTTCCTGAGAAATTTTCAACAAGATAAGGGATATGACTATATAATGATCAAAAATTTTCTTTCTTAAGGACATGATGATGATTCGCCTATGTTTATGGTTTAACTGTATTACACTGTTGCCATGTGCCTAAAATTGCTGTCGACCTATATAATCGAAAATTGTAAATTTAATTTACATTTAGAACAAAAAAAGTATGCTGAAGGAGTAAAAGCTACGGGTCGACTCTTCAGTAATGGGCCAGTTAGAATTTTAGTCATAAAGAAGGGCTCTGTAGTTGCATTCATTAAGAAAATCAGTCTAATCTCAGCAAATAATGTGGACGAGCATACATTATCATAATGCTGGGGGGTTAAAAGCAGTGTGCAGATGAAGTGTCCCACAATGTCACTGTGAACATCGAAGTGGACATTTTTAATGAATAAACACATTGATGCTCTCTGACGATCTCCAGTGATGTCATTTTCCAGAAACTGATTATTAATCCAATTTTCGGCATGACCAAAAATTGTTCCTTGATTATAGAGATGAGCTATTTAAAAAAAAAAAAAAAAAAAAAAAAAAAAAAAAAAAGTATTCTCTGTTTCCCACCTGGGCGGCACGGTGGATGACTGGTTAGCACGTCCGCCTCCCAGTTCTCAGGACTCGGGTTCGAGTCCAGGCTCCGGCCTTCCCTGGTGGAGTTTGCATGTTCTCCCTGTGCCTGCGTGGGTCTTCTCCGGGTACTCCGGTCTCCTCCCACATTCCAAAGACATGCATACAGGTCGATTAGGCGCTCCGAATTGTCCCTAGGTGTGCTTGTGAGTGTGGATGTGTGTTCGTCTCTGTGTGCCCTGCGATTGGCTGGCAACCAGTCCAGGGTGTCACCCGCCTACTGCCCAGAACCAGCTGAGATAGGCTCCAGCACCAACCGCGACCCTTGTGAGGAATAAGCGGTCAAGAAAATGGATGGATGTTTCCCACATGTGAGCTCACAGTAAATTAGTCTTGGTGATAATCTGACCCCAAAGTATAAGAGCCATTTTTCTTCTCACTTTGCTTTGCCACTGCTGGTTTTGCTCCACTACTGGCATTGCATTAAGGATACAAAGGAGTTTGTTCGCCGTACTAAAACGTACCACACTCATGGCCATCTGTAATACATCTTCATTTTAAGATTGTCGCAAGTGATTAGGTCGCCAAGCTGTTAAAAATAATCTCCTCTTAATAAAAAGCTTGTCAAGCTGAACAGATCAGTCCCAGCGTTAACACAGTTAAATTGGCTTGAGGGTCTCTGGAAGAGTTATAATAAAAGAGCCTTTTGCACTTCCTGCTTTTTTACAAATGGTGGCAAAAAGTCAACACGACATAACATCAGAGCTGTGTACCCCCTTTTACTTACTTATTGACACTCTTCTACAAGGAATAGTGGACAAAGTTTGTCAATTGTTGTCCTTTAGAAGTCTGAACAGAGGCAGGGTGGTGTCCGTGTAGCCCCTTTTATGCTACTGTTAAAGCCAGTATTGTTTCCACCTTTTACAATGATGGACTTAAACGACACTGACACGGGACGGCGGGAGAAAGTCAACCCGGCAGTTTATTTTGCCTTCTGATGCATTTTCAGAGCCATGACATAAGTGGAATGATGTCAATATAGCCTCATTTAGAGGCTGTGCAAAAGCTGGCATTTCCCCCCACCTTTTTTGTGTTAATGTTCAACATAAATTGAGGTGGGGACAAAGTCAACACGGCAGTTTTTCAGTATCTCTGTGTAAGAGGCTTGAATGTCAAGGGGTCTAATGACTTTTTGCTAGAAGAGAAATCCAGTGTGCTTTCAATGTACACAAAAGAGGTGAAAAGGGCAATTTCTTAAAAGCAGTGTCATGATACACTACAGCCTTAAAATGGCTTAAAAAATTGTTCTAAAGATTTTGAAATTAGATTCAACTTTGGCAGTTCCCTGCAGCTCTCATGGTACCTGGTGAGAGCTCATACAGTGTGCAGGTTAAAGTGAAAATGTGAAGTCATTTGGAAACCCAACTTTCACATGTAAACGGACTGAGCAGCCTGAGACTGATGAGCCAATTAGCTTATGACATCTGCTCTTTCAATTACCATGGGGAGAGATAGGGAGGAGAGAGGGGTTAATAGATAAGGGAAACTCACCATTTCAGTTAATGAAGTATATTATGATTTGTCTCTCTCACTGATCGGCATACAGGGGTGTTTATCATTGCATAAATTCTTCAGTGACAGCCAGCTTCAAATGCAATAAAACCTCGGCGCAGTTTGCATCAGATAAACTCGAATGAATACTGATCAGGCTGGAGAGGAAAAGCTTTCAGCGTTGGACACCTCTCTCACTTACATGCAATGCGGAAATGAACTCAATTTCAATTTGCTTGTCGTTATCTCTGCCAAACAAACAGAAAACACTTAAGAGCATTAAAGACATGCTTCCGGTAGATTACTGCGGAAAATGTTTAATACATTGTCATGGAATTGGTGCAGTACGGTCACATTTTCCTGCTTTGCGTGTGGGGGTGGCAAACATAAGATTTTTTCCTAACACTGCAGCAAAATACATCTCCATATGGGTCAAATTCCCTATTCAGCACTACGGAGCAGATAGTATATAGCATTGCTTATTTTAATGCCCGTCTTAATTTCAATCTGTGGCTACTCAAAGGAGTCATTTTTCTGTTAGTCTCTTATTTGCTGACTGAACCATAGCTCAACCATTAGTGGCTGTCCCCACTTTGGCACTAGATTGATGTAACTAAACCTAGGTCACATGTCATTTAAAAATAAAAAGAAAGAAAGAAAGAAAGAAAGAAAGAAAGAAAGAAAGAAAGAAAGAAAGAAAGAAAGAAAGAAAGAAAGAAAGAAAGAAAGAAAGAAAGAAAGAAAGAAAGGAAGAAAGGAAGAAAGAATAAGAAAATGGTTGGTTGCAAGAATGTCATGCTCATCCATCTCTCTTTATTCGAGCTTATTGAAGAGGAAAATGAATGGAAAATAAAATACAGGCTGCAAACAACCTGGTTTATGAACAATTTTTTCCCTTTTTTTTATTTACCCTATATTTTTGATTGTGAACCATTTTAATATAGACACGCAGACGGCTCAAACAGCTGTGTGCAAATAAGCTACTGTATCTTTGCTGTATCTTTTTGCTTTTAGTTAGCCCTCAGAAAGGCTCATACTGTAAGAAAATTAACACTGCAGGCGATACTGTTAGGAAGCCATCAACGAGCTGAACATGGACAACCACATGAACCTTTATGGTTGTAGCTGGGGCAGTCGTAAATTCACAAATCACAAGCTCAAGGTGGAAGCACCGAGCCCAGCCAGAAAAGTGAAAGTCTGCCCTTAAATCCTCTTCCCTTTCTTGCATTTTAATTTGCCATCTTTCATTGTGTGATGACACAATTGTATACTCACCATAAATATCCATACTGCATCCTACAACACAATGCTCCGTCAGCAATTTTGTATCCGAATATAAACACTAAAGTGCTGTATGACCCTGAGAAAAAATAAGGTGACTATGTCAATTTGGGCCTAGAATAAATGAATTATATTTCCATTCATTTCAATCAGGAAACATTCCATTAATTTGCAAACATTTTGCGTTACAAACGACTTAAATTTGTAATCCGAGATTCCACTGTATCATCATTACCCAAAGCAATAAAGTATGAGGAAGGAAGGAAAAGTTAAGTAGAGTAGAATTTCATGTTTTCTCAATATATACTCCCAAACCTGGTCAGGGGATCACTTTCCATGAGCATGATGCACACTCCTCATTAGAAGAGTCCTGTGAGTTTGCAGCAGAGACAGGTGACAAATGCCCTACAGGAAGTTTCCAAAACAACATTTGAAATTGAGTTCATCCCCAGCAAACTTACAAAAGAATATTGCAATAATATGAGAATATACTGTGCATCAAGTAGTGATAAGGGACACAAAATACATTAATTTAATACAGAAGAACACAAGGTTGTTGTTTTTTCAGAAGAAATTGCATCTGCTTGATCTATAAATTATACAGTAGTAATATTTCTTTTAATATTGGTTTTAATGTTTAAATAAATAAATAAATAAATACATAAATACATAAAAGGTTGTATGTATTTTCTGCTTTATGAATGACTTTGTCTTTTCCTTTCTGGCCTTTCTGGTTTTAGTGGAACCATGTTAGTTCGCCTCTTTTCTGTGCCATACATTACCAGAAGAAAGGCAAGTACCACAGAAGAGTTGGAGCGGTCTGCTATCTGCTCCGATGTGTTGGGATGACCATGTGGATCGGTGCCAGTGCCTTAAAAAAGAAAAAAAAAAAAAAAAAAGACTCTCAGCAGGTCATTCAGGTGCATTCTTCTGTCCAAACTATCAGAGATTGGACAACAGAATCTCCACCACTTTGCTCACAGCCTGATTCAGTTGAGTTGAATATTTGACACAAATTACATTAGTTAATTTCCTGGATATGTCATGTAAGTTTTTTGAGCAGTGTACATGCAGTCCTGTTTGCCCTCATCAGCTTTTTTGCTTTCGCTCCTCAGAGACAAAAAAAAAAAAAAAGACACCACAAGAGGAGCTCCCCTTCCTCCCTCCCCCAAGATTGTTGCAGCATCTTCAATAAGAAAGTCTGTTTATGTAAATTGTTTTTTGAAGCTCCACCACTAAATTTGCTGGAAAATGCAAATGTGGTATTCTTCACCAAGATGTTGTTGTCATTAACATGACAGGTAAAGGTGCCGAGCGTAGCTTCTCGAAAGTTGTTCACAAGATCCAATAAGAAACAAGTGAGCCATGTTTACACTTCTCTGCATTAGGTCAATGAGAGGGGAGAAACATTTAAATCAGCTTCTGTAAATTTAATTTGTGATGTACGTTAATGAGAATTTTTGCATACAAATATTTCTTGGTGCAACTTGACTGGACATTTAAGATCCGCTGAAGCTTTTCCTGCTTACCTACTTCATTTAAATCATTTGACACGGTGGTATAATTCAGGAAATAATGTATGTATGCCCTGAGTATAAATACTTAATGCAGCTCGAGTGCAATGGGCCCTGCAGTTGTTTTTGTCTGCAATGAAGAGGACAAAGAGAAATAGCACATGAATTAACAGCGTTCATGAACAAGTTGACCTTCTTCGATCTATTCATTAATTTGCGGGTTTGCTCAAGCACATTTTGGGGACTAAATTAATACAACAGAACCACATGATTACTTATACATACAGTGAGGAAATGTTGCCATTTTAGAGGAATGTTGTTAAGTGCTCCGGGGCTCAACTAATCCCACACAGGATTCTATTAAGATTAGAGACTACTATTACTTTACTGGATATAATTCTTTAGCAATCTTATCAGGCTGTCCAACTAAACAGAACACAAGCACAGACACAGGATGTCACCCATAAACAACTCAGCAACCACTTTATTTTGTGTTGGCAGTAAAACACAGTGACTAACGGATGTATATACTTTAATGTTGTTGTTTCTTATACATGAACGCTAGTATTATCTGTGTTCTTCAGTCTGCATAGCCGCGTAAAATTAATTAGGAGTCTTTGTTTTGTGTGACTTGTGGCAGTCAATTAATGTTTACGCCGACCATGAAAGCTATAAGATAGCGAGACTTTGTGTCTTTTTTTTTTTAAAGCGCAGTGTTACCAAACGCAGCTTCATGAAACAACTTCTCCGTAAGGTTTCATAATCCTTTCTTTTAATTAGACGCTTTCAATCACCCACACACACACCCCATGCCAAAAAATTCAGATGTGGGTGGACATTTGGTTATTTTGCTTTTTCAAAATTATGTCACTATTTGTGCAAAAAAAAAAAAAAGGGGGGAAGAACAAAATAATACTAGATTCTTTGTGTCTAAGGCAAGCAAGCAGGTGGTATAAGGGGATCCAACTGTCCCATGGGAAACTCAGATAGTGTAGAAACAGAAGAAGGCCAAGTATGCTGACCTGGTGGCTGCGTGTCAGAGGAATTGGTGGAAAATCCCCTGTGAGTCCATTAATGTGGGTTGTAGAGGCTTCACAGGCCAGTAGCTACATCGGGTCCTAGGATCTGTGAACAATTCAGGACCTGATCCCCCGTGTCACAAGTGTGTGAGAGTATCTGGGGTAAAACCCGTCACTCTGATAATGTCATTAGAGATGTGCCCAGTACCATTACATAATTGAAGTGGATTCAAACTGGTCCTGAAAACAATCAGTACACTTATGGTACGTGCTCTAAGTTACGAATGCCCAAGTTATTAATGGGTTTGCTGTAAAAATAAATAAATAAATAAATCAATAAATAAAAATAAATAAATAAATAAATAAAAAAAAATTAAAAGTTGCGCGTAAAATAAAATAAAATAAAATAAAATTGACAGCTCTTGTTAGAACTTGTATTTGTAAAAGTGAAGCTCATCTTTTGGTGTATTATTTTATTTTGCTGCCCTCTTCTGGAAGTCGACTATTAGCACAGTTAAGACACAACAACACCGGTTCTTTCTTTCTTTCTTTCTTTCTTTCTTTCTTTCTTTCTTTCTTTCTTTCTTTCTTTCTTTCTTTCTTTCTTTCTTTCTTTCTTTCTTTCTTTCTTTCTTTTCCCCAAGGTAAATTTCATTTTGCACACCACGCAGGCAACATATTCATTTACACATGTCAGACTTGTGCGGGTCCGGTGCTGCCCATCTTGAGTTCTGGGGATGGTGACAACCTTGCTCATAGGAATCTCGAAAGTGATCAGGGAGCAAGCACTTGTCCAACATCTAGTTGCCATTATTTTGGACTTGGAGTGAAACCCTCAAAGCCCTAGTCCACAACGATGAGCTACTATTTGTATTTTCTCTAATGGATTTTCTAACAATTTGAAGGAACCTTCAATTTCCATTAAGAAAATTTTAACTAGTGCCGTTATGAAAGAATTAACAACCTGTCCAACCTATTTATTTTCGTGTAAAATGTCATGATCTTCATGTGGAGGCTAATATAATGAATATAAATGGGTTTTGATATTTATGGATGAAAAAATATGCTGAGTATTTCAAACTATTATTATCATGCTTGCAATTCTCATTTGTGACCACTGAGTCAAGCATGGCGCGCTTTCTGATTCCGTGTTTCATGCATGTCATTGGCTGGTTACAGTGATGTTTGGACCACGTGATCACCCAGGTCTCCAGTACTCGTTTGTCATTGGATGAGAATGATTGTAGCCGCGCCTTCCTCCTGACGCGCTTCTTTCCCGCGAACACAGGCGGCTCATGCTGCGTGTTTATGGCGTAGGGAGCTTAAGTTAGCGCTAGCTAAAGGTTGTAACCAACAAGGTTCTTTCATGGCGAAGCAAAGCTCACTTTTTAATTTTTTCTCTAAGTCTCCACCGCCGGTGGCCAAGCCGAAGCCCAGCCCTCACCCGGCGGAGGCCGACTTGCCTTCCTCTGTCGACAAGTTCAACTCGTCTCCAAAAGAAGAAGCTAACCAAAAACTACCTCCGAGCAAGGCCACCAAAATTAAATCAAAAAGTGTGCGAAAGGAGAATGCGAAAGGAGGATTCAACAAGCTGTTCGGTGACAAGGCGTCAACAGCAAAAGACGTGTGAGTTATTATTGTCATTGTTTTATTTGGCTTATTCAAATTCCAGTTAGCTCGTGTATGCTTTTAGTAAAGGAAACAAAACATACACGAAAGTTAAGCATTTCTATTTTTATACTCACATATGCAATGCTGCACTTGCGAATGAATATTATGTAAAATATAGTATTTTCACATTTAGGTAATAGATCACAAGCGCACTAGTTCTCTAGATCCTAAATGACTTGCTACTCGTCATCGTTTCAGAATAAAAGTAGCAACAACAAACAATATTGTTGACATGTTTGAGGAGGTGCGCTTTATAAGCGTACCATCCTAAATCTTTATAGTTGTCCACACTGAATGACAGAGACACGCAAATGTATGATTAGGTATCATTGTGCCATTTTTGCTTTCAGGCGCGCCACATGCTCATTCAGTGCTGGTTCTCTTGTGTGGGCAAAGCTGGAGGGACATCCGTGGTGGCCATGCATGGTGGTACCCCAACCACTGACTGGACAGCAGATGCGAGGCCGTGGTCCTGCCCAGCGCTTACATGTCCATTTTTTTGACGAACCGCCCACACGGGGTTGGGTCAGCACCAAATATATTAGGGAGTACCAAGGTTAGCCATTACTGGTCTATCTATTAACATTTTGTGACTCTTGGTTCTCTAGTGCAGATAGAATAATTACAGACGGGTCGATGCCAATATTTGGTATTTTGACCAATATCAGTATCAGGTTATTACATATCTGGAGGCCGATAAAGCTGGTATCTTGTGGCAATTGCTTGCCAAAATAGAGAATTTGTTTTTTTCATTAGGGTTTGTAAAATTTTGCAAAAGAAGGTAAAGATGTTTACAGACATTTTTTACTTGTCGCAAATAAATTTTAAACATGTTCAGAGCAGACCTACTATGCCTTTACTATGTTCGCGTGCATTTGTTGCTCACTTATATACCAGCTTAAGAGATTAATTTTAAACTGGGTTAACCTCAGGGAACTTTTTTATTTTTTTATGTAGTTATTTAAATGTTATAAAGTTGCCGCTTGACACTTGGAATTCGCTGTACTTTTTGATTTTGAAAATTTGTTAATGTTTACATTTGAAATGATGACTTTTCATTCATTTGTGTTGCAGGTTCTGACAGTAGTGACTCTAAAACCGGAGGGTTGTTTTTCAGTGGGAAGCCTGAAATCCGCCGTGCAATGGAGCTTGCTGACAAAGTCTTGTTTGATAGCCCAGAAAAACGTTTAAAGACGCCTCTCTGCACAGATCCATCTGATGAGGAAGAGGAGGAAGAAGAAATGGAGGTGACACAATTTGTTTTCTTCTTGGATGTAATCCCGTGCCTTTCTTTTTAACAATATGTACATTTGTTTTTATTAATTTTATCAGCTTGACAAATCGACAGTGACTGATGATGATGAGGTCAGCATTGAGGATGAAGAGAAAAATGAGGAATTAAATTCATCCAAGGTCGGTCCAGGTCCAACCCGATCTAAGGGAAATAAAGCCAAGCGCCGGCGTATAATCGTGGCCTCAGATAGTGATGGATCTGACGACGAATTCAAACCAGAGCAAGCCGCGAGCAGCAGTGAGGATGAAGAGGAAGAACCCACGGTGAGCAGTGATGTCGAAGAAGCAGAGAGCACGCAAGAGTCTGAAGCAGAAAGCCCAGTTAAGCCTGTAAAGCGTAAACGTCCTGTGCAGAAGCCTGCCACGGCAAAACCAAAAATAACCAGTACCCCTTCCAGTGCATTGAAACGTCCTCCGGCATCGATATCTGTCGACACAAAGTCCCGTTTATCCGCCTTTTCAGCTCCTGACACCTTTGAAAGCCAAGCCAACGCGTCAGCCACAGGTGGAGGATCCACAATTTGGGACCACGAGAAGTTGGAGTGGTTACAGGATCATAGGAGGAAAGATGGTCAAAGGCGGAAAGTGACAGATGAAGGATATGATCCGACCACCCTGTATGTGCCGGAAGACTTCATCAACCGAAACACTCCTGGTATGCGTCAGTGGTGGCTCATCAAGTCCCAGATGTTCGACACTGTTATTTTCTATAAGGTTGGGAAGTTCTACGAACTCTACCATATGGATGCTGTGATCGGCGTCAATGAGCTTGGACTGACTTTTATGAAAGGGACCTGGGCGCACTCTGGTTTTCCGGAGATTGGCTTTGCACGCTTTTCAGACGTGCTGGTCCAGAAGGGCTACAAGGTGGCACGTGTGGAGCAGACTGAAACCCCAGAGATGATGGAAGCGCGATGCAAGACTCTACTCAAGCCCACCAAGTTTGACCGTGTTGTGAAAAGAGAAGTGTGCAGGATCATAACGCGAGGTACTCAAACCTATAGCGTCTTGGACGGGACTCCTGCTGAGAGTCAGAGCAAGTTTCTGCTAAGTTTAAAGGAGAAAGCTGAAGACGAAGCAAAGGGTGGGTGTTGCCGCACCTATGGAGTCTGCTTTGTTGATACCTCGGTTGGCTTCTTCCATGTTGGACAGTTTCCAGACGACCGGCACTGTTCACGTCTGCGTACCCTGATAGCGCACTTTGCGCCCGCTGAAGTGCTTTTCGAAAAGGGGAACCCGTCTGTGGAATCGCGTAAAATACTCAAGGCTTCGCTGTCCTCGGCGCTGCAGGAGGGACTGAATGCGAGCACTCAGTTCTGGGATGCTCAGAAGACGCTGAAACACCTTTCAGAGGAGGACTACTTCAGAGAGAGTGCCGATAAGGACCAGGCGGGGAGAAGCTTCCTACCTGCTATTCTCCAAAAAATGACCTCAGAGAGTGACTCGCTCGGTCTTACCCCCAAGGAGGGCTACGAACTGGCACTCTCGTCACTGGGTGCTTGTATCTTCTACTTGAAGAAGTGTCTCGTGGACCAGGAGCTTCTCTCCATGGCCAACTTTGAAGAATACATCCCTGTCGATGTGGAAATGGAGAAAGCACCCGGACAGGAGAGTTTCTTTGCCCGGACTCGCCAGCGTATGGTCTTGGACGGCGTGACTCTGGCAAACCTTGAGATATTTCAGAACGGCTCTGGAGGTACGGAGGGAACGCTGCTGGAGCGCCTAGACACCTGCTCCAGCCCTTTTGGTAAGCGGTTGCTCAAGCAGTGGCTCTGTGCTCCTCTCTGTAACCCAACATCAATCAGGGACCGACTTGATGCGCTGGAAGACCTAATGGCTGCGCAAGCACAAGTGTCCGAAGTTTCAGACCTGCTTAAGAAGCTCCCAGATTTGGAGCGTCTCCTGAGTAAAATTCACAGCATTGGTACACCGCTGAAGGGTCAGGACCACCCGGACAGCAGGGCGGTTCTCTACGAGGAGGTCACCTACAGCAAGAGGAAAATAGCAGACTTTCTTTCAGCACTCGAAGGTTTCCAAATAATGCAAGAGATCGTGAATGTCTTCGCATCGGTTACTGCCGACTTTCAGTCCAAATTACTCAGCCAAGTAGTCAGTCTTAAAGGTGACAATGACGGTCTCTTTCCTGACCTCTCTGCTGAACTCAAGCGCTGGGAGATGGCCTTTGACCACCAAAAAGCTCGCACCACCGGTGTCATTACCCCAAAGGAGGGCTTCGACCCAGAATACGACCAGGCTCTAGTCGGCATCCAGAGTTGCAATCGAAAGCTACAGGATTATCTGGACCGACAGAAAAAGAGAATTGGTTGCAAGAACATGACGTACTGGGGCACCGGGCGAAATCGATTTCAGATGGAAGTGCCCGACAGCGTCTCTGAGAGGAATATTCCCGAGGAGTATGAGGTGAAGTCGACAAAGAAAGGCTACAAACGTTACGTGACCAAAGAGTCTGAGCAACTGTTTGGTGAGTTACAAGGATTTGAGGAGAAGAGAGATGCTGCCCTGAAAGACTGCATGAGGAGGCTCTTCTACAACTTTGACAAGAACTACAGCAACTGGAAGATTGCGGTGGAGTGCATGGCTGTACTTGGTATAAACATTTATTTAGTTATAAAGAATTCTAGTAACGGATAAATCAGATTTTAGAACAAATTTTGAGGAACTCTTGAGTTATGCTTTCTCCCAAGTTGTGTTAGTGAAATTATTTTTGTTTTTAAATTTGCTTTAAGAGCCGAGTTAAATCTTTGACGTCTATAGTCGTCAATGGCAGTGAATGAGATTATGTGTTTATTAATTTATCCGTTTTTTATCACTATACCGCAAAAAACATAGAGAATATGTAATAACTAGGCTCTGGGTCTTGTACAGATTAAATTTGGTTTAAAAAAAAAAAAAACACTCCTTAAACAAATGAGTTTCCTTTAACTAACCTAATCGTCATTTTGTTTTCAGACGTTCTGTTGGCCTTGTCACGCTACAGCCAGGGGGGAGACGGCCCAATGACGAGGCCGCAGGTTGTTCTCCCAGACGGCGATGAACAAGTAGCACCCTTCCTCGAGCTCGCCGGTTCTCGGCACCCGTGTGTTACCAAGACCTTTTTTGGCGACGACTTCATCCCTAATGACATCTACATCGGCTGCCCGAGTGGCAGCGAGGACAGCAACGAGCAAAAAAGTCATGCCTCCTGCGTACTGGTCACAGGGCCCAATATGGGCGGGAAGTCCACTCTCATGAGACAGGTGGGTCACTTGTGGTTGCATGCTGGGAGGGAATTGACACAACGCCAGGGGTCTGCAACCTGCGGCTCTGTAGCCGTATGTGGCTCTTTAGTACTTCTCATGTGGTCCCTGTGGAGCTTCAAAAAAAGTTTAGTAGAAATTTTCTTACAACTTTAATTGTATTTTTTAGCTGCAGTTTTGTTTAAATCAGTTAATGATTTGAAATAAAAACGACTCCACAATTCTAAGTTGTGAGAAAAAGAGAGATGAAAGGTAGATGAAAAAGTTGTAAAATTTTACCTTAAAAAAAAAATTCCAATAAAACTAAGGCTTAAAAATTACACACACGCACAAAAAAATAAAATAAACTGAAGACAAGAGAAAATGAGGTAGAAGAAAATAAATTTCAAAGTATTTGGCAGAAAATGATCAGGAAATGTTTGGATTTGCTTAATTTAAAAAAAAAAAAAAAAAAAAAAAAAGCAGATAAGAAACCATTCCAAACGTAACTATAAAATGTCCAAAAATAAAAGAAGAAATCCTGAAATTTACCATAAAATGTCCACAAAATTGCCAAAAATGACAGAAAATTAATAGCAAAAAAGTACATTTATAAACGCAAAATAAATCCATAACATGTCCACCAAAAAAGGAAGATGAAATTCAGAAAATTTACCAAAATGTCAGAAATTTGACAGAAAGGCAGAACAGGTGCAAATAGGTATGAAAAATTACCAAAAAATAAATAAATAAATAAATAAATGAAAGATTGATTCCTGCCGTCATATTTTTGTTATGGTACAGTTCTAATTAGCTCTTGTACTCCCATTACATTAATTAGACTAACACTAACACACTGTTTCTGTCATCGCAATCTAAAAAAATGTTTTGCAGCTTCAGACAGAATTTTTATTTATTTGGCCTAAAATGGCTCTTTTTGACAGGAAAGGTTTCTGACCAGTTCACTACCCAGTCTGATGCCATGCTGCATATGCACTCAACACTTTGTTCTTTTCTGCAGTGTGGACTCGTGATTGTTCTCGCTCAGCTGGGTTGCTTCGTTCCTGCCGAGAGTCTGCGTTTCACGCCGGTCGACAGAGTCTTCACTCGGCTCGGCGCTTCTGATCGTATCATGGCTGGTAAAGTATCCAAATACTTGACATTTTTTCCACTTCTGCTGCTTTTTATGGCTGTTAATCATCTTGTCCACTATAGGAGAGAGCACCTTCTTCGTTGAGTTGAGCGAGACTGCGTGTATCCTGCACCATGCCACCAAACACTCAATCGTGCTTCTGGATGAATTAGGTAAACGTTCGCTCGTTTGACGTTAGTATTTGCATGCATTTGTGTAACCGTTCAATGGTGAACTCTGTGCAGGAAGGGGCACGGCCACATATGACGGCACGGCCATCGCCTGCGCTGTTGTGAAGGAACTTGCTGAAAAGATCTGCTGTCGCACACTCTTCTCCACACACTACCACTCCCTGGTGGAGGACTATGCCAATAATCCAGCGGTGCGCCTCGGCCACATGGTATGTCATTAGCGATGTAATCGTAACCTGAATTTGTACGCAATTTCAGTCACATGCACATAATTCAACGCCTACATGCTGTACAACACATCTCATTCAGGCGTGCATGGTGGAAAACGAGTGCGAAGATCCAAGCCAAGAGACCATCACATTCCTCTACAAGTTCATTTCTGGGGCGTGTCCCAAGAGCTACGGATTCAACGCTGCTCGACTTGCCAGCCTACCAGAAAAGGTCATCCAGTCCGGGCACAGGAAGGCCAGAGAGTTTGAGAAGAGCACCATCAGTCTTAGACTCTTCAAGTATGTTCTTAGTGTAATTTTATTTTTTTTCAAAGTTGTCATTCCTCAGCTCACTGTGATGTCTTTTCTCTTCTCACAACAGGAAGCTCTGTCAGTTTGCTGAAGACACCACGCAGGACAAGACCCGTTTTGCTGCACTTGTTCAGATGATGCAGACCACATAATTCGGAAACTTGTTTTTCTTTTCACTCACATTGCTTCAGTACAAATCACACTTACGATGCACTGACCTCCTGATCATATTTGCATATGCAGTTATGTCACTGTTCTGACATTGTGGATTATTTCGAGAGTGCTCACACTTGTCAAACAGCACTTGTGAAGGGCATCCTTTGTTCTGTAAGAGAAAAAAAAAACACTACTTCTGTGATCTAATAAAGTTTATTAAAAAAAAGAGACAATGTTCACCTAGGAAATTAAACCCTTTTAATTCAAGCTAGCGCCTACTTAACGGTTATTGAATACTTCACAATATATTAAGTCTAGATGTTATGATACATGCATACATTTCAGTCTGAATTAGAACCCACAATCACCAGTACACATGAATTGGGGAGGGATAATGAAATTATATAGTGCTGTATGTCGATACTGGTCTCAGCTTCAATGGAGTAAAAAGCCTATTGGTTTTTCCTGCAACATTGACAAATGTGAAATAAACTGAAAACGATTTCACAAGACCTGGGACCCAATTAAGTGGCAACAAGGAAATGGTTAAATTACGAGGTGGAATAGTTGGGATTTTTGGTCATGTAAAAGCCACAAATAGCTGTACGGGTAAATAAAAAAAAAAAGAATAAAAAAAAAAAAAAAAAAGCAGACTTCTCTTTGTGGTTTCATCTACTTAAAATGCAGACACCCCTGAACAATTCATTGGGGGGTGCATGCAGTGATGTGAAGTAATACATGGTTTGTGAAAATACATTTCAGTCTGTGCTGCAAATGTGCCAGTGCTGCAGGAGAAACGGCTTAGTGTTTCCCTCTCATTTCTCAGCTCTTTCACAGAAAGAAGTTAGATACTGCGACATGAGTATAATTACAGCAATTCTGGGATATAATAAAACAAAAAAAAATAACATTTAATAAAATAAAGACATTCAAGTACAGTAAGATTTTTTTTTCATGAAAATACAAAACTACACAAAAAGCATTAAAATCAAATGAATAGTTGAGTTGGATGTTGGAGAGGCGGAAGTGCTAGTTCATATATTCTCATACGTTATCGTATGAGCTGCTCAGTCACCCAGCGATGGAAGCATTGTGGCCTTTCGCGCCATTTACTCCACCAGAACGCAGCATCTCGTTGCCACAACTTTCTACATGACTGCCTTTTTTTTTTTTTTTTTTAAACCCCCTCCAACGTAATGATCCACTCCAATTGTCATTGCCACTCATTGGGCAATTTGACATGCCCACAAACCCTCTATGCATCTTATTTCATTGATGTCACCTGTTTTTATTATAAAATAAAGGAACAGAAAAGCTAGGCATCTTTTATGTCCAAGCCTTTTTTTTCCATTGTAAATGCTCTGTGAGAGTCTGTATTTAAATTTGGGTTCCTCGTCCTCTACTGCGGTCCCAAGCATCCATTACTGCTGAGGCGCAACTGGACTCGTGGTGTGGTTTTCAGTTGTGCTGCAGCGTATTGGACTCTATAGGAGGCGCGGAATCGTAGAGGGTGTCTGTGTCGTGCGTTGGCTCTCCGGCTAAAGTGCAAGGATTTGACAGCGTCCCTGCACCGCAGTCGCAGAAGAACCTACGGGTGGTGAGATATGAAAAGGATGAAAATCACAAATCGGGGAATGACAGGAAGCATTGTTTACGAAAAGAATTGTGTTGGGCACACTGACCGATCGTGTCTGATGAACTCCACATCGTGTCCCTGGTGGCACTTTTTGATGCAGTTCACACAGATGGCGTTGCGGTCTGTTGTGTTACAGGTGTGGCACCTGTGGCGAGCCAAATGGGAGCCGTGAAGTCAACAAAACAAAAACAGCGGGTGATGTCGTTATCTGGCTCTCTAACATGAAATTACCTGTAAAAATCGTGCATTGGATAGCTGGTGTAACTTGAAATCTTGTACAGGCACTGACCTCTGCTCACAGCCTTTTCAATGGCATCTTGATTGTTCATTATTTTGTTATCTGCAGGGTAAAAAGATTACAATTGTCATTTGATAACAGTTGATCATGAAAGTTTGTCAGTCCAAGCTAGTACCTTTCATCGTAACATTGACACCAGATGCAAGAAAAAGTCCTCCGAAGCGGTTATTGAAGATCTGATTGCCCTCTAAAGTCGCTGTGGCGTGATTGGTGATCTCGATACCTGGTGAACACAAACGGGATTAACATATAAATAATCTTTTTTTAACACTCAAACCTGGATTTCAGATGAACTGACCTGCGGCAAAGCCGTCAAATATTCGATTTTTCCTCAAGACGGGGTGACTGTTGGTGCTGATGAGGACGCCTGCTTGAGCATTTCGAAAGATGTCATTTTCCTCAAGCAATCCTGAGAGGAGGCACAAATGTCAATTTACATACTTTTTAAAATACCAAAGAAAGCTATTGTTATTCCACAATTTTCTTTCCAACTACAAAATAAAATTCGATGACATTTAAAAAAAAAAACCCAAAATACTTGAATATCATTTCAAACTCATCTTACATTACAACATACATACATTACCTCTTCCACCATTAAATATGCAGATTCCGCCGTCTCTGCCATCATGGATCTTATTTCTTCGCAGGGTGGGGTTGCTGTCTGTCTTAATCCACACGCCTGCCATAGCATTGTCAAAGATCTCATTGTCCTCGATAAAGCCCAGGCCTACAAAACAAAACGTTTCAATTTCAAGGATATTTGGGTCATCATACCATTAAATAGAAGAAATGAATAAAAACATTAAGTCCCCTTCTCACCTGAGTTGTAAACTAAAATGCCGCCATTCTGACCTCCCCATATTTTGTTCCGCCTGATCTTGGGATTGCTGCCGGTTCTAGTGTTGGGAGGGTGGAGAAAATTAGGGCTCAAGCTCACTTCCACAACACATTTCAAGTTTTTGGAGAAGCATGTGAAGTATTTATCTTCATTCAAACCTGATTTGAACTCCGGAGTACATGTGATTGTAAATGTCATTGTCTTCCAACACACCATGGCCGTTGTCATAAAAGTAGACACCGACCTGTCAGAATGAAAGAGTGATGAATCTCAATATTCTGATAAGATCATTTCATGTCTGTGTAGATTTTTTTTAATTGTAAAAAAAAAAAAAGTTCCATATCAACATAACATATAAAATCTTAGGTTTTTGCATTCTATCAGTTCACCACTAGATGGCAAAAAAATACAAAAATAAATTAAAAAAAATACACTGACCCCCACCCTTTAAGACAATATTTGGTCTTTACGACTCATTGCTTTATACTCAAACCTGCTTGCCGCTGTGTATCCTGTTCCTCCGCAGTACCGGCGTGCTGCCCGTTGTGACCCACACTCCGGCCAGCGTGTTGCTGTACACCTCATTCTCCTCGATGACACCTTGTCCTTTTTCATGCTGTGTGATGCAAAAAACAAAACAAAACAAAACAAAACAAAACAAATGTGTGTGCCTCAATAATCGCATCCACATTTCAAAGTCTCAAAAGCCTCAAAGTCTTCAAAATCTCTATCTTACCACATAAATGCCCCCATGCTGACCGTCGTGGATCTTGTTGTGTCGTACAATAGGGCAACTATTTGTTCTGATCTGAATCCCAGCCAAGGCATTCCCATAGATGTCATTTCCTTCAATGAGACCTCTTCCATCACCAAAAATATACACGCCACCTTGGTTGCCATTGAATATAGCATTTCCCCTGTATTAAAACACAGCACATTTTAGAATGTGATACATTAGTACAGTGGTTCTCAACCTTTTTTCAGTGATGTACCCCCCTGTGAAATGTTTCTTTTAGCCAAGTGAAGAAAATAAGAATAATGAAACTGAGTGCTGTGCCATCATTGTCTGATTTATTATTACACTTTGGAACTCTATCTGTATACAGTATTTTTGTGATGTCTTGAACTATTTGGAAATAAAACGATACAACTAAAAAACAAAACAGAACAAAAAAAAAGAATAAGTAGACAGACATGTCAACATTTTGATATTGAGGTGGCCATACTGACCGTATTGTCGGGTCGCTGTTTGAGGTGATCCATACGCCGGCAAAGTTATTTGCATAGATCTTATTTTCAATGAACTGCCCACGACCCTTTTCGTGCACATAGATGCCCCCCGTCTGGCCATGATGGATCTCACAGCGCACCACTGTCGGGTTGGCGTACGCCTTCACCTCAAACCCAGCGATGCGGTTCCTATGGATGTTGCAGCTCTCAAAGTAACCCTGGAAACAGAGCAGAGAATTTACCTCGACAACCAATGTGCAGTAATGGTACGAGAACACCGCTTACTGGGATTGATTTGTTGTTTGAAAATGTACCACTTACCATGCCGTGGTCGAATGTAAAAACTCCGACATCTCTGCCGTGGTGAATGTGATTCCTTCTGATGATTGGGTTGCCGTGGTTTTTCACCCAGATGCCAGCCAGAGCATTGTTTGCGATGTCATTGTCCTCATATATTCCCTGGAAAAACATGAAATTGTCAGTGGAGTACTTTACATCTCAAAATGACCTATTTTTCAATTGATTGCTCAGCCCTGACAATCGGCCTGGCTGATAATCGGTCTACCACTACAATAAATACTTTACTGAGAAGTTCATTCTCAGACTTGTGTGAATATAGTACCTGTGCATGGTCGGTGATGTAAAGCCCAACATTTTCGCAGTCACTTATGTTGCAGCGCTGGATTGTGGGACAAGCACCCTGGCCACTAACACAAACTGCCGATCCCACTGAAAAAACAGAATGAACATGGATTGACACCAACGTAATGTACGAACGCACACTTGAAGCCGATCAAAGTAGTAAATGCTTAATCACCTGTGCATGTACTGCGGATGATGCAGTGGTCAATAATTGGGCTGCAGTTGACAGTAATCTCCAAGCAATGGTGTGCATTATGATGCTGGGCGGATTTATCGTCAGGATTAAACTACAAGTGGACACAAGAGCGCAGATTATCACTTCGTCTTTGACATCAGGAAACACAACAATACTAAACAAGTAAGCTCACCCTTATGGTCATGTATCCGACATAGGCGTCTTCTGAACCTTCCATGAACACAAACGTGGAGTCTCTGGTATTCTCAATGATGACTTTCTCTACCACTTTTCCAGGAGCTACAAACAGACGGAAAGGGTCAAACTAGAGTAGAGTGCAGACTCACAAAAAAGAACACAATGTGAAAAGTAAGAGATGCGTACCAGCACCGATCATTGTGATAGGTGACTCGATGTAGATCCATTCATCTGTGTAAATACCAGTGTGAACAAATATGAGGCCGTCAAAGTGGGGCTCCTGGCCCCCTCCAAGGGCATCCTCAATGGTGTCATAGTACTGGGGGGAGAAATAAGTCAGATGAATGGCTACATAGTGAAAAGGAACAAGAAACACTGGCGTGAAGTCACTTACAAACATGTTATCTCTCCCTTTATACCTCGACGGATTGCTGTAGAAGTGTTCTGCAAAACCTGGCTTAACGTGAGCGCCTTTATACTGCCAAAAAATAAAAATCACACAATTACTAACCATTATGGAATTAGGATCTCTTACGGGGAAAAAAAAAAAAAAAAGGCATAGTCGAAGTATGACAGTATTAAGATTAAGATGAGCTGGGGTGAAGCGATCATGAAAATATTTAAGAAATATTTTTGTTCAAGGAAAACCTTCAAGGTTAATGAAGCCCAAAGGAACACAAATTAAACTGTCATTCTTTCACCCTGCAAATGGAAGTCGACAAATGTTGTCCTTGTACATAACATTCGCCATCCAAACACAGAGGACTCAATAACGTAGCGCAAGACAGACATGTTTTAAAAGCATATCTGTCATTTCTTTAACAATATGTTCTATATTGTGCCAGCTGAAGTGCACTGGACTGCACTGAAAGGCATTCACTTTAACTACTGTACATGAAGCAAGTGAAACTAATATCATTGAAAATAGTGTGGTTGGACTTATGTGGCCATAGATTCCATGAAGGACGAATTTGCATTTGAATTTGCCAGTGATGCAATTAAAATATTTTAAATAAAAACACTTTAAAAAAAAAAAAAAAAAAAAAAGACAAGGCAAAAATCTAATGAAATGAGACCATACCAGCTGCTGAAAACTTTCCTTCCAGGGATTTGGTTGCTCATATTCTTCTGGGTTTATTTGGTAGAACTTCCCTGCCTCTGGGTGCATCATGGGTCGCGTGTACTCAAAAACCTCCATGTACAGTCTTTTCCTGAAACAAGATGCATAATTGTTTAAAATCATCAGCGTGACATAGGGTTGAACTTTATAGTTACTAAAATAGTACCGCAAAACCTCGCCACCTAATATGCAACAAAATCACGCGTTTTGGTCTTCACAAACAAACAAAAAAATCTCCAAATTAGCAGCAAAACAAGCTTTTTTTTTTTTCTTTTTTTTTTTTTTAATTCCTAGTCCCAGTTATGATAACAAAGAATTTGAACATTTCCATTGATTTTACTATTTTTTGGGGGATTTGTCATGGTATAGTTTTAGTATCGATATGGAAGTGCTTCATACAGCGTACCCCATGAGGGACAGGGACCGGACAGGGCTACATACTGTATTGCGCAAATCCATGAATAACTGACACCTTACAATTGCATTGAGAGAAAAAAACAAAAAATAAACTTTACTGAATTGGTGTGGATATACTGCAAATATGTGTTTTTCATGAAAATATTGTAGAAAATGTTTGGAAAAAATATTGGGGGGGGGGGGGGGCTGCAAATGAGGTGGACCTCAAGTTATGCGAAGGTCTACATTTTAATCATAAGTTTGGTATTGTGCAAATATTGTGTGGCAAAAAGACCAATTAATATCATAAACTAGCACAAACTTGATTAAAATATTAACAAATCCTTATGAGTACATTTCCTTAAGAAATCCAATGTTTAAAAAAAAAAAAAAAAAAGATCCTAGAAAAAAAGTGTTTTAAATGATATAACACACCACCAGAAACTCACCATAGGATGGGGTCGTTTGCCAGCTCACTGAAGCGCTTACACACACATGCCGAGCGGCACAAGTCCTGCTCCAGCAGGTATGAGAAGATCTTTAACACCACCTCGTCCGGAAGCTTCTCCTGCAAATACTGCTCAGCTGGAGCTGCTGAAAGGAGGGAATGAACCAAATGGAGAAGTGATGAGCTGTTTGGCAAAGAGCGACATGCCAGGTTGTCACATGGCAAAGAGCGACATGCCAGGTTGTCACATTTCAGAAAATATAACAGTATTTTAAATCAAAAGATGCCATTCCCACTTGAAAGCTAAATTAATTCAGCATGATTTAATGCCATTTTACTTACAGGTGTTTTGATTTAGTGTTCAGTTTATCACGGTTGGAAATTAGGACCAAGTTTGAGCGCAAGTAAAGAAGAAAGAAAATGGTTAAAGAAAATGTCATTATGCTATAAAATAATAGTACCCAATAAAAAGAAAGTTGTTGATTATCAGTTCCTTAAAATGTATTTTAGCCTGATTCAAACTAAATTAAATAAAAACAAAAATGCAGTACACTCAAGTGTGCATAGTTACATGGTATATCTTGGCATTTGCCTGAAACCCTGGGTCGCTTTGGTCGGTGACCAAAGTTTTCTGTGGTTGAAGTGGAAGCACCCTATGAAAAGAACAAAACAAAAGGAAACATTAGTAAACAAACTTGCATTCATGAGGCATTGCATAGTGATTTTTTATTTTTATTTTTTACCTCCATGTTTGTCTTTGTCGGACACACTGTTCTCTTGGGCAGAGACTTTCTTCTAAGTTGGTATGGACTGTTCTGAGCTCCTGGACCAGATTCTTCTGCAACCATATCTGCAGGAACGTCCTCATCTGGTAAAGGTAGAGATAGAGCTTAATCAAGCTATTCAACAATACACACACATAGGGTATTGACTCGTGGTGCTCCAATGGATCGAGCTCCACTCGTGATCAGCCGATTTCCTTGGAATCGTATGTGATCGACATATGTCCATGAATGCCTTTCATTGCCGATCACAAAAACTGATCACCCATAGCTTGTCTTGTGCAGCCTGCAGCCAACTATAAAGTCAACCCTGTGCAGTGTAGAAGCCCCTCCCCCTTTTCTTAACAATGCAAGGGTGCCGGCAAACCAAACAAACATGTTGCCGTGTGGAGCTTTCATGTGACTTGAGCGTGTGATCGGTATCAGAATTGATATCAGCTGATCTTACCAAATTTTGACAGATAGGAAGTGCAGGTGGCACAACATTTATGTAAACAGTTATATTGATGCAGTCTCAAAGGTTCTGTCAAGTTCTCCAACGCTAGCAACAGCACAAACAAACAAATGAAAACATAGGTAGCAAAAAGATTTAGTTACCTACTCTGTGCGCTCCAGAAACTAATACAGATCCCATCAAGAAGGGGATTCAATCAAGCCTAAATAGAGCATTCACCCAGAGCTATATGCTAAGCAATGATGGGTTGTTAGCTACCCCAGAAGGGAGATGCAAAGCCTTGTCTGCTTGTTGCTCTGGTTACAAAGATGACTCTCCCAAGCTAGTGGGCCAGTAACCACCAAAAACGCAAACAAACTAATCAGTCAGTTAAAGCAGCTAGAAATTGCAGACTAACCTGCATACACCTTGTTACAATGTGTAATGGGCAATAAATGTCCTTCAATATATTTTATGAGAGCATCTAATGAGACCCACAAGGTGAAAGATGACGTTAAATGGTATCCACTAGCACCTAATTACTATATCACTACCGAAAGGTGGCCTCTCTATCAAACGCATTTCAGCTATAACAAAATAAGACTCCAGAGCATAACCAACTAATGTTTACGTTTCACAATCGCAGCACGTACTCCATGCACTACATTACACAGTCAATTTACGTTGGTGTAAATTTAAGCCAAACCATAGTAGTCAAAACATCAAATCCCAAAAGTTGTATTCCTTCATTGACAAGAACTGGTCTGATACGAAACACCTGGGCTCAACTAGTTAGCCAAACATGCTAATAATAGCATCTGGTACGGCTGGGTTGATTTGAGTATGCTACGACAACCACTTTGTGCACCATTTCCTACGTTTGACTCTCGCGAAACAAGCAACCCCAGCAACAAACTCGTCATTTCGCCATCATAGCAAACGTTAGTCGGTGGGAAAACACACTTTTCAACATCGGTAACCAAGGAAAGTCAAATAAATGCCCACGCAGAACGAAAAAAGACAGCAAAACAAAGCGCGGCCTGAATGCTAGCTGGGAACACAAAAGCCTCGGTGTTTCCTGACAACAAAAGCCGACGTATACGCCTGCTATATGGTACCTGTCGTTTCACAACAACCGACATTCTGTGGATCTGAAACAACAGTGACGAACTTACCCATTCAATTAAATAAATACACTTCCAACTAAGTATTAACCGAGTGACAGAAGTAAGGTTAACGCTTCCCACATCAATATCGAGGTTACCTCTTTCCCGGTGGTTCCTCTCCGGCTGCACCGGGCGCGGCCTCGACACTCGTCTTGGTCTTCTGCTAACGTTACTTGCTCTGACGGAGTTCATTTGGGGTGTTGTTAATCGGGAAGAAATGTCGAAGCCTTCACAGCAGAAGAGGCGACGTCGAGCGCATAGTCTATGCCTCTTCCAGGAGCATTGCGAGATCCGTCATCTTCCGCGCTGGGCTCCACAAAATCGCACGGTGGTCGGGTTATTCCCGGTGCCCTGCGCTGGTGTTACGTCTCGGCGGCCTAACCACTGGGGCAGGAGGAGCCATAACAGACGAGCACCGTCCGCCAGGAATCGGTCGCATCACATGGGACAACCTCTCCCTGTCACATGGTCCTCTCACATCCATGCACCAACTACATCCAAGTTCAAGTCAAAGCTCAAGTGAATGCTCCCGTTTGGAGGTAAGATGCCTTGCTCAACGTCATTGTGATTATTTTGAGTAAATTTTAACAATTTAAAGATATCTAAATACAGAAGTCGAATGAAGTACTCAACCTTGAAAAAATAAAGCTGCTGTTGCCAAGTCTAAAACAATACTACGCTGCATGCAGACAAATATAACAAACCATTATATCCTACTTGATTATTATCACTTGAAAGAAAATCATTTTGATTCTGTTTGTAGGATTATTCAGGTGTACCTATTATTATGGCTGATTTTGCACCAATATATTATATTTGTAAAATGTCAATTACAATTTCAGGACACATTATAAATTTGTGACCAGTCATTTTTTACAAGCTGTTTAGTTTTGGACTGCACTGTAGTCTAATGGATATATGCCATTGCAAGGCAATTCTATTTCTATAGCACATTTTATACACAAGGCAACTCATTTTGCTTTACACAAGCAAAATCACAACACAGCTTAAACAAATATGACATTCCGAAGCAAAGCAGAGAAGACTAAAGTAGTTTACAAAAATGACAAAAAGCATACATTGACAACATTAAAATACAAACATGATTTAAACATTTTTAGAAGACCTTGATCAAATATGATTGGGGGGAAAGCAATGTTTTTAACCTGGATTTAAAAGCATTTACACTCTGGACTGGCTTCACTTCTGTTGGCAGTTTATTCCATTTGTTTGCAGCATAACAGCTAAATACAGCTTCAACATGTTTGAACTGTGCACAGACTCCATTAATTGACCAAGTCTACAGATTTCAGAGCCCTACTAGGTTTATATATTCAACCAGCATTTATTTAATGTCGAGCCAAACCATTCCGTGATTTACAGACCAGTAGCATAAATTTGAAATCTGACTTGGAGCCAATGTAAGGCCTTTAGGACTGGAGTGATATGTTGATCTCTTTGTTTTGGTTAGAACCTGAGGTGCAGCATTCTGAATGTGATGCAACTGTTTGATGCTCTTTAGAAGGTCTGCCTCTTCGGCCTTCCTGTGCGGATTTTGGCTTCCTCCTTCATTCTAAAAACACATTAGTTTACTTAATGTCTCTAAATTTTCCATAGGCACAGATCTAAGTGTGAATTCCTGTGTATTTGTGCCCAGAGACTAATCCAGGGTGTACCCCACCTCTCGACTTAAGTAAGCTAGAATAGGTTTTAGTTTGCTTAATGTAGTCTTCGTCATGTGGCATGGAGTGACAATTTTATTAATCTACTACAATTTTATTGATTTGATCATCATGTCAAGTTGAAAATGTGCTGTTTAGTGAAAGGTGTCAACTGGTGAATTGGGAAAACTATCTGCCTGATTGTATTGAAACAGATGTTGCTTTGTCCTAATGGTGGCGCTCTTGAGCCTGAGTGGATGGCATGTAACCCAGAGCAAAGAGATACTGTCACCAGATGATAGTAGTGTACTTCTCTTATTCATTGTGTGTTATTCACGTTTAGTTTTGGTAACTTATTTAACTTGTATTGGGTTTTGTTTTTGTTTTTCCACTTTCTGTGTATGTTTTTCTCACTGTGTGCATTTCTTTGGGGGAGGGAAACTTAATTATGGTCTTCTAACAAGAGAGTCTCTATTATGCTTGCTCATGGGACACTATTAAATATGTCGGGTTTTTTTTGTTTTTTGTTTTTTAATGCCAGATGTTAAAAACAGATCCAGCTCTATAGTGCAGTAATCGAGTTCCTTCTTTAGATTAACGGCATTATACCAACAAACAACCGCCGCTCTAATTCTCCATAGCTCAATTTATGTGCACTCATTGCCCACTAGATGTCTCCTCTCGCTTTTCACCAGATGTTGTGAATGAAATGAGTGTCACATGGTAGCTGTGGTCCAAACCAACAATGTGTTTGTCGCCAGCTCTCCATCCAATCGAGAAAGTCTATTGTCTGGGAGATGCCTTCCTTATTGGTGATCGATAAAAACTCTCCTAAGATGAGGATTCAGTGATATTATTATTATTATTATTATTATTATTATTATTATTATTATTATTATTAATATTGTTATTATTGTTATTGTTATTGTAACTACTGCTCGACTGCTTTATGACAGATTTAAAAAATTTCCAGATTAGTCTAAAATTAATTTTGCCTGTTTGATTTACAATTTTATTATACACCTGATGACTGCTTAGCTGCAAAACTTAATTTACTTTTTTTTGTATGGCACAAACAAGGGACGTGGGGGGGGGGGGGCGAGGGACCCAAAATAAAACCTAACCAAACATTTTTTCCAACCTTTTTTTTTTCTTTCTTTTTTTTTCTTTTTTATTTTCTTGTCTTTTTCTTCCACGTCACCTGAGGGCAGGGGTGTCCAAACTTTTTCATTTGAGGGCCACATACAGAAAATCAGAAGGATGCAAGGGCCACATAATGTTATGAAGAGAAATTGTGTTTAGTCCTAAATAATTGTACAAATAATGTATTTCTGCTGTTGCATATTTAGAAGCTACAGTATGTAAACCAATTTATTTGTAATATAGCAGTAGGGTTATTATAGTTTTGGAATTTTTCATTTTAGTTTTTATTCCGTTTTGAATTTTGTTTTTTAAATTTAGTTAGTTTTAATTAGTTTTGATGGTGGTTCTGTTATTTTTTTATTAGTTTTAGTTATTTAATAAATGCTTAGTTTTAGTTTTTTAGTTAGTTTCAGTAGTAGTTTTAGTTTAAAAAATGTGTATTACTTGTGCGCAATATTTAAAAAACACTATGGCAGCAACGTTATCTGACGATGCTTTTCTATTGGCTGCTGCTACATGACGGCACTTCTGTGTGACATACTTTCAAACGTCATTATTCCGGTTGATATCAAAATAAATCTACTAAAAATCACACCTAAGACTAAAACAATTTTTTTGGCTCATAATTATAGTTAGTTTTAGTTAGTTTTGTAAGCATAAAATGCAGTTTCAGTTAGTTTTCGTTTTTTAAAAAGAATTTTCGTTTTTATTTTATTTTGTTAATTAAATTGTTTTTTGTATTTTAGTTTTAGTTATTTTGTTAGTTTTAGTTAACTAAAATAACCTTGGCACTTGTGTTTTTCGACACCCTCCCTTCTTACTTTGACCATCTCCAAACATTTTTGTTTTTGTTAATTTATTTTAACTGAGTCAAATGCCATTTTTAGCATATGCCGCGGGCCACTGAAAAATGGACGGCGGGCCGCAAAAGGTCCCCGGGCCGTAGTTTGGACACCACTGCCTTAGGGCCTCCCTACCTTTCTGTGTTTGTTTGCCAACTACAGTTGCCTCCACCAGCATTGCTGCTTTTGGGTCAATGACCCAGCCACCTGTTTTTCTTTGTGGGTTTGTGGCAAGTTAATGGCGATTGACCTTGCAAAGCAGTAGCTGAGGATATTAGCTTTTGTGCTGGTACTGTACAAATCCTGTTATACTGTACACCCTGTGATCATTATTATTATTATTATTATTATTATTATTATTATTATTATTATTCATGTTATCCCTTTGCAAAAAGACATTTCTTCTTCTTGACTAATCCATTTGAGTTATGACAGTGCAGCACATGTGTTGGCTTGGTAACCAATCTTGTATCCAGTGGCAACAGAGGTCTATTGAACGCTTTGTATTGGCTGATGTGACCAGCGCTATCATGTCACTAAGTCACAGGGACGCATCCATACAGCAGCAGAGGATAATGAGTGGGTTGTGCATTATTCGGCTCAGTAGTCAAAACTGTGGGCGCAAGAAGACCGGGGAGGGGTACTGACATTACAAATACCCTTTTGTGATGCATGTACTGCATGTATACTTCATTTATACTGATATAGTGGTGTGGTCACTCTGTACTTCTGTCAGATGCGCGTAGAAATCATCTGGTTTCGCCCTTCATTTTAGATACCTCTCCTTTATGCTTCCACAACACTTATTTCTGTTTGATCATCATTTAACCCTGTCAATATCTGAAGGCATCCACTGGGGCAGAGGCAGACACAACAGGATAAGCATCTTTGTCTCAGACTCTTGTCCATCAGAGACCCCTCCCTCCATCCCCTCCTCTATTTGGGCGGCTGTTACAGAGAGGGCAGATGGCTCATTACCATAAATAGGACAAGGAGAGAGTGAGTGAGGGGGCCGCGCACACCGACCAAGAGGACCATGCCGCCTAAAACCGAGGAAATGGGAGGCCGTTGCTAGGAGAGAGGAGAGACAGCTTTATGGTAACACAAAGCCACCCCCCCCCATCGAAGCTCATCTCGTTTCCGCCTCCTTTTTACCCTAAGTCTTCTGCTTGGGGACAGATGGCCTTTGGGCCCCACCGTCTCTACAGCTGGACACGGTCTACAACAACACAGTGGGACCTGGAAGGAGTAAATCTCACCTCATCCTGTCCAACCTAGAAGCAATGGGAGCAGCGCGTGCTGAAGTCCAGGCCGGCAGCTAAGAATAGATCCACACTTGTTGCCCACAGGAAACGTGTGGCATCACAATAGGTAGTCTTTTGAGGTAGTTTAATATGCTCTGTAGGAATCCCGAACCTAACATGATACACTTTCCCACTTACACAATGAAGCTGATGTTGGGAGAGTTGTTGTTTTTTTTAGGCAGCCAGTGCTGTTATTTTTAATCCTCCACTTGAGTCACTGACCTTGTTTTAAAAGGCTGCAAAGCTTGGTAAATGTATTCACCCGTATGCAAATTAAAAGCTCGCCAAAATATGGGACATACTCTGAGGTTAGGTGAGGAATTAACATCCTCCCATGCTGAGTCTGTCAGTCAAGTCAACATTTCAGACTTAGTGTTAATTTCGTCAACAAAAGTAATTTTGTCAACACATTTTTCACCGGACTAAAACTACACTAGAGTAGACTAAAACCCTCATTAATAAACAATAACTGGGATTAAACCAGTATGCATTTTCGTTGAATAATGAAGACAAGACGAAAATGTCCTTAATAAACACTGGACTAAAATCAATGGACATTTAATTCATGAACAAAAACGAGACGGAAATTATATGATTTTGCTAATCTGTCACGTCTGTGACACTGTCATGTGACACACAGCACAATCACATGGGACAGACAGGAGGTGGAGTCACGGTGAAGGGTTTAAAAAAAAAAAGTAAATTATAGTTATAACTTAACATTAATCCAATGGACATTCCAACAATAATGTTAATGTGACTGCTAACTAATTGGGATGTAACGATATCCAAACATCACGATGCGATATTATCACGATATGAAGCTCACGATACGATAATTATCACGATATTGTGGGGAGTTTGGCGATATTTAAAAAGGTCACAATTTTGTTAAAAAAATTATCTCATACTAAAAAAAAAAAAAAAAACAAATATTGTGCTTTTGTACATAACACCAAAGCATATAAACCACCTACAATCTCTAATAACTATTATTGAGACGCTTACTTGTTAATGCAAGCACATTCCTCCACTTATTGACTTGATTCACAGGCATATTACGTTCCCCTTCATCTGACCATTAGTGCGGATTTGAAACAAAGAAGGGCCAAAACATCCCTAATGAAAATTAAATTGCATTAAAAACAACTAGCCACCAGAGTGTGCTAGAACTGCACAAATAGAAATCTACTAGACTTTTTTTTTTTTTTTTTTTTAACAGATGTGATGCTTTTAAATATCGTAAACATGACGACTACGATATTGTGGCAGTTTTAATATCACTATATCACGATATTGCGCTTATCGTTACATCCCTACTAACTAATGCTGGCTAACTTACTAGCTCATAGCATGGAGCCATAGTGGCCACTGTAATTGTGTGTGAAGTTGTTTTTCATCGAAAAGAAGAGAACATTTTATGTGACATAGATTTAGAGTGAACTGAAAATGGGATGAGGTTGACTAACTGTGATAAAAACAAGTGTGACTGAAATTTGACTAAAACTGAGACTAAATTGAAAAAAGGCAGACAAAATTAACACTAGTCAGACTCAGTGGACCTTTGATTATAGTGCCAAATGTCTCTCAGAAAAAGCAAGAGCAAAAGTCTCATAAAGATAAATGTTACACATTAATACTTCAGTAGGGGTAATTATTGAGCTCTTAATTTAATATGATTAGAAACTACACACCCACTTCAAATGATAATATCACATCATTTCCCATGAAAGCTAATTAAATGTGATATGTTGCATGACAGGATCACATTTATATTTTGAGAGCACAGAATAGGAAAGGGGATAGCATGGAGCATAGAGGTGGTCCTGCATTACCTAGCCCTCCGCCTTGGTTGCATAGGAACACGAGAGCCATGCCTACCCTGCAGACACACTCCTTTCCTCTCTTTTCTGCCATGCTTCATTACCCCGCGCTCAGCCAGGCACGGAGGCACTGCACCACTTTCTCCAGTCTGTGCCCTCTTACAGCCATGCAGTCAGGCTCTTTGACGTCTCAGGGTGGACAGACACTTGCCCTCAGGCATTGGGTCACTCTCGCTTTTTATGCGCTGAGTAGAGACCAAACTGGTAGAGTGGTACTTGTAGCCATTTTTCAGGCAAGGCATCATTTTAATTACAGTATAGGGCAAGGAACCATTTTTGGTGACTGAAACTTGAGGCAAAATGGACAACTGATGTAGCGTTCATCTTGTGTTCTTTTTAAAATAATAGGTTTTAGATTAATGATTTCAATCAGTGCCCTATAAAGGTTACACAAGGGTTCAAAATGAATCCCGAGTGCCTCAAATGCAGGTAGAGCAGTCACCTAATAGCTTCACTGACACCTCCAAATGAGTGCATATTTTTATCTTGCGCTAGGTCCTAGCTCATCGCCTAAGAAAAGATATTCAGATTTCTATACCACTTACCTCTTGTAAGAGTCACAGGATTTGGGTTGAGAGGAGGGGTACATCGTAGACGCGTCACTACAATTCAAATTTAATGATATTATAGGGCAACATAGTACGCTCGTGGATAAATCTGTTGCTTCACAAGAAGATTTTAGGATTACATCATCATTGACCTGGGCCTTTCTGTTGGAGCAGTCTCAATGTGCTTGCTTGGGTTTACATGTGGCCTTCTGTCTCTGTTTGGTAACCCTATGATTGACAAGTGAACAGGGTTATTATAGTTTTGGAATTTTTCATTTTAGTTAGTTTTAATTTCATTTTGAGGTTGTTGTTGTTGTTGTTGTTTTTTAATGTAGTTAGTTTTAATTAGTTTTCAGTGTGATTTTGTTAGTTATTTTATTTATTTAATAAATGCTTAGTTTTAGTTTAGTTTCAGTTAGTTTCAATATTAGTTTGAGTTTTTTAAGAGAAATGTGTATTACTTGTGCGCAATATTAAAAAACCACCATGCGAGTAACATCATCTGAAGTTGCTTTTCTAGTGGCTGCTGCTAGATGACGTGACTTCTGTGTGACACACTTTCAAACGTCCTTATTCTGGTAAATATAAAAATAAATGTACTTGAAATCACATTTAAAAAATCATCCCCAAAGGCTCATACATTGAATTAATTACCAAAGATGAAAACGGAGGACATTTTTGCTATAATTATAGTTAGTTTTAAACATAAGATGTAGTTTCAGTTAATTTTCGTTTATTTTTTACAGCATTTTATTTCGTTAACGAAATTGTTTTTTTAATTTTAGTTTGTTTTTTCTATGCAATATAGACAACATTCTAAGTAATTTCATTTCCCAATAATGATATAGTATTTTTCCTGAAATTACCTGAAATTAATGTTAGTTTTGTTTCTCTATTGATTTATTAAACAAACCTTTTTATTACTTCTGTCAAAGCATTAACTAATTAATTAATGAAAAAAAAAATCTCAATCATAATGCAGTTTAATCACATTATTAATTTTGACTGCAGATGATCCTTTAGCTGACAGCGGATGGTTACGTTGTAGCGCAGGTTGTGTTTCAGCAATAAACATAACTACCTGCATTAAGGTAAAGTATTTAATAAATGTTTGTTTTTGACATTCAGAATATTTGTTCATGTCAAAATATTTTTTTTCCATTTTAAATTATGCAAATAATTAACTGATTAGAAAAAGAGGAGGATGAGCGTGTGCAGTGGATCAAAAATGCTGAAGAAATCGTCATAATATTAAATGTCGAAAGAATTAACACATAACAGGTCCTTTTCAAATTTGGCGGGCAAAATTTTTTTATAAAAAAAAAAAGCCTTTTTAATTACGCGATTAATCGCGATTTATTCAAATTTTTGCATGTGATTAATCTTATTTAAAAAATTAATTATTTCACAGCCCTATTTTTTTTTATATAGAGAACAGTTATAAAATAAATAAAATATCAATTAAAATAGACTAAAATAAATACCCAGTGGCTTGAGGAAAAGCGGCTAAGAAAATGGATGGATGGATAGCATTCAAAATATCTAATACTATAACCAGTTTGAATTAATTGCTTCAAGTAACTTTCCAGTATGCCTACCATGTAACTACCTGTACCATTAAATTAACTCACTTACACTTTCAGAGGAGGTTTACCCTATACAGTAGGTGATTTATATACTGTATGTATATATTTTGTATCACACAGCTCTGGTTCAGGATAATATACAAAATATATCTCAATTTCAAGTCAGCTATACAGAAAATGGATATCAGCTAACAACTTAAGTCATTTAAATCGTTTTATTGGAAAAACTGATGTTTTGTGCTTTACAATAAATGTCTACGGTTGAACCTGACAGTACTGCAAAAAGTGGCCTATAAAGGTTTATAACAGTACCGTATGTTTGCAACAAATGGTTGTGGTTTTATCTTGGGCGTGCCTATTACGCTTTGAATTCATGAAAGTTCAACTTTTCTTGGTTATCATCAATTGAAGCTGTACATAAAAGTTGGGATACATTTTTTTTCTGAGATATTTCCACACGCAGTTCTAACTGTGAACCTACAGTATATATGCATGAATACTGACAATGATTCCGGAGCATTAGCAATGCATAACACTGGTAGTGCCAGCTAACACTGCTGGGCATAAAACCACAATTGTCCAAGAAAATACAATGTGTTTGTGACCGAGGAATGGCAGGGCGGACCAGAAGCTCTGCAAATCTATGCGGGTGTCAAAGAACAAAGCTTTTGGTGTTTGTGTTGTTATGACAGTGAAGCCATCAGCCAGATGCCTCGCAGACGTCACGACTTTGCATAGCTGATGGTGCATTTTAAACTGAGAGATGAGATGTGGGTTGCCTTTCCTTCATACTGTTGCTGCTCTTTGTTAATTGACTCCAAGTGTTCATTTGCCTGTAAGGAGCAGTCATTAAGGGTGAATAACCAAATTTGGTTTGGCAATAGAGCGACCAGGGATCAATGGGTTTATTCAATTACCCCTGCATGTGGCGTATTGTCTAACTTGGCTATTGGAAGGGCTTTGCACGGAGCCTGCATGCTTTAGTGTGCTTAAAAGTGCAACGAGATTACAATGGTCAATAAAAGAGAATAGAGACACACTCAAGGTGATGCAATAAAAAGATGACAGTTCAGTCAGTGTGTTTCATTTTCTGGAAACAAAGAGATTGAGTCCCTAAATAAGCTTTTGCTTGTTCTATTCTAGTTGTAGAAATAATTGTCTTTGTAAACAGGCGTATTGATTGCCTCTTGCAGCCTGATGTAAACAAGAGGAAATGTAAATCGAGCAATGTGGAGTTGGTGTCGGATTTGACTTTCACAGTATTTTTCGACTATATCATCAAGATGACATATTTGACTGTACTGTATGGTTAGCAAGAAGAATGATGAAGAAAAAAATAGCCTTACAAAATATGCTAAATGGCTCTGCGATTGGCTGGCAACCAGTCCAGGGTGTCCCCCGCCTACTGCCCAGAGCCAGCTGAGATAGGCGCCAGCTCCCCCCACGACCCTTGTGAGGAATAAGCGGTCAAGAAAATGGATGGATGGATGGGATGGATGTGCTAAATGTAGTGAAGACACAAATTCTTGGGCCTTGCAGAAAAATTGTGCTATTGGCCATGTCGTTGGCTTCTTATATGATTGCTGAGTGATTGATGTCTTTATTTCAAGTGCTTTCCTCTTAACTGATTATCAGTTAAACAGTAAAAATGTAAAAAATTGACATATCATTGTCTTTCATCACCATCTAATCAGCCTCTTTGCAGCTAGTTAAAGGTCATTTAACTGTTGGGTTTGTTTTTAATTAAGCCCTTGTTAAATTTAATTTACCCTCCCTAATGATGTCATGCTTAATCCTCGAAAGGAACAAATTGACACATGGGCCTGGTAATACAGCATGTAACCTGAATAAATAGAATCAATAATGAATTACAGGATATTTGTTTTACTATTGAAAAGATCATTCCGCTGCCCTCCACACTGAGCACTTTATTGCCGACGCCTGAAAGGGAGGCACTTATCGGCTGACAGATAACAGACAATCAGCAAGTGCTGACACAATTCATAAAACTGGGTTAACAGAAAGGATTGTCAAACAAAAGGCTTCTGTAGGCAAACATCCTCTTCAACCGAGGACGACAGCAGGCAAAAGCTGGGAGACCCTGCGGGGAAAGAAACCTGAAGAACAAAGCAAATGTTGCATTTGAAAGAAGTTGACCACGCCTGGTTCGCTCTGCTAACAGCTAGTGGGCGGGTATGGTAACATAGATCAAGCTTCTTAGCCTATGAGTGCAGAATTAATATAGATTTTTACAGAAATAAAATGAGCTTTGATCCTCTTGTGACCACATCTGGACTTCAGCAGTCTCTGGCAGATTTACAATTATTGTGGGTAATGTCTCATCCTGAGTTGAATGCAATTGTTATTTGGAACTTGATAAAGTTGTGACTACAGCAGTTCACTATAATTGGTATTGTCATGTCATATCACTATGGCATCATCACTGTCCACTCTCCAGACCAGGGTTGGGTGACGAGGGACGAAGTCCTGCAGGTTTTGGAGGTTTCCCTCTTCCAACACAAGCTGATTCAAATCAACAGGATTGTTATCAGGCTTATACACAGCTTGCTGATGAGCTGATCATATATCAGCTGTGTTGGAGAAGGGAAACATCCAAAACCTGCAGGACTCCGGCCCTCGAGGACCGAGTTTGCCCAGCCCTGCCCCAGAGTGATAATAGCACCTCCCATCCTCAATCAGGAAGTAGCCAACTAAGGGGCATATTCACTAAGAATGCGCTGCGTCCGGTAATAGCGCAAAATATTGCACAACTGCACCCGCAGTCTGCGCTCAGTTACCCACCTATTCAGTAAGGATATTGCTCTAATCATATACCGGCGCAAACACGCCACAGAACTGACAGCTTGGAGCAAATTTGCACCTGATTTACCACACACGGCAATGGATTTGCACCAAGAACATGGTTGTGATAGTAACAGTTGCGAGAAAGATTACATTATCAGAAAGCGAGGTTGGACCAAGAATAAGCGTTTAGAGCGCCATTAAGCTGCACAAGAGCAGAGAGGACGACAACGACGTCATTCATTCATAAAGTACAAATTATTGGTGCAATCGTTTTTTAATAAAAATATATTTTCAGAGGTTGGCGTGGGCGTACAGTTTGCATCTGGCACGTAAAAATGATAGTAAAATGCCTCCCTGCCATTGCCGATCAGCCCGGGTTACGTTATGTGTCCTAAAACAAACATAGATAAATTTCCCCCTCCCTCTCTTTTTCTCTCTCTCTCTCCTCTCTGCGTGATCTGCCGTGGATGTTGTACTGCAAATGGCAAGCGCTGCTGTCATGATCGAGGTTGGAGCAGTTAATACATGCTTTCCAAAAACGTCATTTGCGTCACACAAACGCGGTGTGGCTATTTGCGCTATCGTTAGTGAATTAGACGCTGCATTTCAATGAATCTCATTTGCATTGGGGTGGGCATATTTTGCGTCAAATCTATGCAAATTACCTAATTTACATACGCGCAAATAACACCGGCGCACCGTAACGCAATCTGTTCGGCAGAGCACTTAGTGACGGATTTCCCCATCTGCACGTGTTTAGTGAATTAGGCGCTCGCAGATTGCGCCATTTTTGCCGGTTAGTGCGGTGCAAAGGCGACGCAAACCTTTAGTGAATAGGCCCCTAAAACACTAACAGAAAAAGAAGAAACAATTATATTGACATATCATCATTAGGACTATTGATAGACCAATTTTTTTTTCATGGCCAATAACGATTATTAGTAGTCAAGGAGGCCGATAACTGATATTTCGTCAGGGTTCGTAAAATGTTTGAAAAGATATTCGCAGACAGTGAAAAATTGCCTGAACACGTTCAAAATTTTGTTGCGATAAACATCTTAAGAATCCTAATGAAGATGCAAAATTTGCGATGCTATTTATTCATTCTAATATTGCTAATAAAAAATCTCTGTGCCTGGTGTAGATACCTATAAATGCTGCACAGAATCAAAGTCATCATATTGTGTAACATTCAGTGGGTGTGCATTGGAATGACAGTCCTAAAGTAACCATGCGTTCTTCAGTTTACATTTCACCTTTAAATAGACCGGTTCCTGTATGTTCCACTCATACACAGCATTTATAAATACTGCTAGTGCTATGCCTCGACTTTGATTTATTTATTCATTTGCATAATTGTAATACCTATATTTGCCAGCCTTCATATGGACCAGAGGTCTATAGCAAATGAGATTGGGCTGACTGGGCACCTAAGTGTCAACAACTGCATTCCAAAACCAAATCTTGCCAAAAGGAGAGGGGAAAAAAGAAAATAGTGAGGGTGCAACAAAGGCAAGAGGACAGAGGGAATATAGTGCAGTATACAAACAAGGTTTGTCACTGGTAGACAGTTTTATGAGCTCCAGACCTGCTGAAATTGAGTAGCGCGTGTGTGCAGCACCTCTTATCGCCGCCGCGCTGGCAGTAAGGGAGGGCAAGAGGCTCAACACTTGGTGCTCCGTAAAAATGGTCTGATTCATTTTCCGCCTGAGAGGGTCTCACTGGGGCAGCATCAGAGCAGCCAGCCCACACAGATTTATGGACCATTAAAGCAGCGGGGGCTCCTGACCACTCCTGCCACCATAGGCTGGCTTGCAAAGCGCACACCGCGCCCTCATTCATGCTCAGTCGCTACTCTACAGGATGGGATAGATTCCTCATTGTTCATCCCCTCACTTTTACTGCCTCACATGAACTCCACTCAAAGTCTGTAATCCTGCACCACTTCACCTTATTCCCTTTTATCGGAAAGATGCGTTTACTCTTAATTAAGTTCAACCACTGTCAGGTTGACATAACACTTTTTACCCAATGACACTCTGAGTACAGTGTGTGTTATGCAACCCTGGCTCCACTAGTCTACCATGCTCATCTTTTCTGATGACAGTCAGTGGGGCATGTTGTTTTAGCCTGTTTAACAATCAGATTAGCACCATTTTGGGCACATTGGCTAATGGTCCTGTCTTTTCAAGGCATCCTCTATCAACAGTTTCCCTGGTGATTAATGCTTTTCCTCTCTCTCCCTCGCGAGCTTTGCAACTTCATCCCTGAGAGTGACGCCGGGAGAGAAAATGGGACACAGTCGACGCAGCTTGCTGTCCCTAAGAATAGCTTTGTTGCGCAAGAAAATGATGTCAGCATAGGCCTTAAAAACATGAATGAATATAACATGACAATGAAAACACTCGCTTCTCCTTTCCTTTTCTCGCATTTTGTGTATGCATTATGTGCCTGTTTCAAATGCGAGGCATGAAAAATTATTTTAATGACAGGTCTGAAGACAAATGTTTCAAGTCAGGTAATTCCCATGGCATACAACCACCACCGCGAAACCCGTTTGTCAAGTTAAAACGAGGCCAAAGCAAATGTGTGCATTAACGACAGACAGTGCCTACGCCATGACTGCGTGACAGGTATGTGGCTTATTTACAATAAAGGCACACATGGAAGCCATTAGATCAGACCAGAGAGAGGTACTTCTGTGCACTTATGAAATAGGTTGAGCACTGTCACCAGTATGTGAAAGTTACAGTTTGGTGTGAAGTCGCTTTCAGCCAGTTAAAGCTGCACTCCACAGATAGCCAAGTAGAGATAACAAAAAAAAAGCTGCTTTTTTTCCCCCTGCCAAATATTTAGGGTAAAATTTCAATTTTGTGGTGTAAACGGTCTTTGACTTGCAGTAGATTAATTACCGGTAGAAAAATAGAATTGTCCTATGGAGTTAACTGTCTGAGAGGTGCGACTTTTGGTTGGTGATATTAAATGGACTTGAGTGAGGAACATCATCAAGTCAATCAGACAGCTGGTGAGGTAGGTTGGCATTTAAATTGTCTAATTTTGGAGCTTTATAATAGGGCCTCCATAGTGCAAGCTTCAATTCTCCAGCAGACTTATCTGTCAAACAAAATAAGATGGACTTGTGTGGGAAGTGTGATGCAGTCAGGTTTAAAGTATGTATGAAACTGAAGAAAAATTAAAAAATTAAATTACAACACATTGTCAGTCAAACATGAATTATAACTCATTTTCATAATCTACATTTAGAATCACATCTGGCTAAGATACCAAAAATATTAGATGAACCTTGGCAGATTATTATTATTATTATTATTATTATTATTATTATTATTATTATTATTATTATTTTTTAGGTATCACGCAGCACGTGGCCATTATTTTGTTGGTCTGGTTAGCTCCTCCTGAGTATCACGGTTTACTTTAGGTGGGGCCCTGCTGAGGGTCCACGGTGGTGGGTGTGGTGACACATCCTATCCCCGCCCCGAGGTGTTTTGTGTATAGTCTAAACAACATTCAGTTTAAACGCCCTCTAACAATATTTCCGGCGTCTACGTCACTGTCAGTAGTGAAGTATTAAAAGACTAATCATATCTCTATGTTTAGATGTATTTTGCTATGCTAGAGTGAGATGACAAAAAAAAGTGAAAGCCCATTTGGCGATGCAAAATAGGATAGCGTGCGCGCTCGTGGAGCCCCTTCGCTGCGGCAGTTGCCAGGGGAGATAGGAGGGGAGGGGCTGTGATTGGCTGGAGTCGCTGTGTTGCCATGACGACGGCTAGGGGTTTGGTAGCGTTGCTGTGCGCTGTGTGATCCGCGCGCTGCGTGCATGGAGGAAGCAGCTGCTGATCTGATCTCTGACATTGTGCGAGGCAGACATCCGAATAAACTGCGTGCTGCCGTGTCTTTAAACCGCGCCGAGACACGCCGTACATGATTGTGAGTATTCCACCCTCCTCCCCCTTTTCTCGCCGTTGTTTTAAGTCCGTGTGCGTTTTCGATCATGTTTGCGAGGCGTGTTTCGGAACAAGCTAAAAGTAAACGTGGTCAAGTGACTTTGCTCAGAGCGGCCAGCATGGCACAATAAGCGACAGCATGTGGCAGCTAGCAAACGTTACTTCCCGTCTGTTTCCCAAGCTCGAACATTCATGTGCCCAGCTTTTTATTCTAAGCACATACCGCTGGTTATTCTTGGCCCGGTCACGTTTATCGATATGAAATCGATAGAGTGCTGAAAGTTGTACAGTGCTAACGCTAACGTTGGATTTACCTTCACTGACCTACCGAGCGGCTGCTAAGGCTACTTCGTTTGGCGTCTGCTGTACTGAGTGAGCTAACCCACGGAACGGAACGCATTCAGTCCTGGTAAAGCTGACCAAATGATTGTTAAGCGGTGGTAAGTTACTCGGTAACGAGTCCGGTTTGTCGGGAAGTATTGTGCAATAGTACACGTCACTGCGCGTAGCACGTTGTGTGTGACTGTTTGGTGGTGATTCATCAAGCTCTTCATTTTTTCTTTGCAACTACCGCTAAACTCACGGCGATTCAAGTTGACAATAATGATCATGTTCATGTTATTTTTCCCTGTGTAATCTATACATGAAAATATGGACCGGTAAGTTTCGACAAGACCACAGATTGTGATCACATTGACTGAGCACATGATGTAAGAGGTTATCACAAGATTGCCCCACATACTGAGCTTTCTACAAGCAATATCTCAGTGTAGAAATATGGTTTGTACTGCCAGTCAAAAATGCCATCAAATGTTACAGTTGCATTACTGCGTCTGCTAGCTGGAACCATCATAAATTTCCTTACTGCAGTATTTATGTGTTTGCAACACGTTTTCTTGTTCAATGTTCAAGTTAACTTACTTAAGCCTGTTTTGACATTTGTTCAGACCTTGTGATAAATAGAATGTAAATCAAAGAGAGATAAAATGAATGGACAAAAAAGCAGATGTTATCAATCTGCCATTACTTTATAGCCAGCGTTTCTATGGCCACAACCATCTGTTGTCTTCATTGTTATTTGTAGTCTTTGCATGTATTTCACTTCTGTATGTACACACAGCGGCCTTGGCAGGGTTAATACTCTTGCCCCCCTAGAATAGCCAAGAGCCTGCGAACTTTACTGACATTAGTTACTATAAATAGAACTCTGCAATGTTGTTTTTGCTGATACTAAATGGATTTAATATCTGTGAAGCCATGAAACATTAAGAGGAAAATATAATTTATGTTTTAAGAGGCCACAGTAGTTGAAATGGTTTCTATGAGTTAAAATACTTAAATAGAAACAGAAATAATAGCTGGCACCACAAATTTAGGTTGTGTTTGATGTTGACAGCACATCGATGATCTCCAGTCATTTACTCATGATAATCAGCAACAGTTAAATTACTTATTGTTTGATTTAAGACTAACGGCAGAAATGCAAGCCTTCTAACATTTAGTAAGCTAGAAACATAAATATTAAAAGTAATATTCATTTATTAATGTTGTGTGCTTTATTGATGGGTACTCAAATGTAAAATGAGATTTGATAATGTAATAACCGCTTTTTCAAATTGAAAAGCTGAATGTAGGATTTAGTTCACTTCATATTGTGTACAGTAATATAATATCTTAGAAACAGAAGAACTTTTAAATTCTGTTTACTTTTGAAGTTTTATGTCTCTTATCTTTTATCTTTACTGTAAATTTTAATAACTTCATCAAACAACACAGAATTTATGTGTAAATACAGCAGCGACAAAACTATTGCTATATCTGCTCATATGAATAAAAATAAGGGGTTACCCAGCTGACAAGTGACATGACGGTGTGGAGGTTTGCAGATATTGTTTTATTATGTTAGCCTAGCATAGTCCATTGTTCGACTTTCGGTTGACCCTCTAGGATATTAGTTGCAGTTGAAAAAAAAAAAATCGATTCAAAATCAATTTCATACTCATGCTGCAGACGTAACCAAACCATCTGAATGAATGGCTGCTTGTGCTATTATCGAGGGCTATGCTTGGCTATTTATGACCTATGGAGAACGCTTACATCATGCAGTTGGTTAATGTTGTGATTGAGCATTCCATTAGGTGCTTTCTTGCCACTAGTTAACTTTCACTAAAATGATTTGAAATGATTTTAGAATTTCCTTATACAGATCGTGTCTGACACCAGTTACACAATTGATATTTTGATTGCAGCTGCCCTAAGTCCTCCAATTCACTGAACAATGCTGCTTGTCCATCAGTACATTTTAGTCAGTGTTGACATAATGGTAATGTTATTATTATTAAGGTCATTAAGTGTCTGAGAAATAAAATGACACAAGCTGAAAAAGTCAGGTTGGCTACCATGATGTCATGACCAGTCATTCAAGCAAGAAGTTAAGATATTAAAATCTTGACCAAAATGAGCCAACTGAGCCATTTGTGTTTTCTAGTGTGGCTTAATGGGCTATGTTGGAGTATGGGTCCACTTGCTGAATGCAGTTCATTAGATTAGGGCAAAGTCCAGACCGTACTGATTTCCAGCTGAATTGGATTGGATTATGGACAGTCACATTCTGTATTTGTGTTTAGACTGTGCTATTACAGAGCACCCATTGTTGGGGGTATTTTACTCTAACAGAACACTGTACTCAATTCAGCGGTAACAAACATATCTCCTCTGGAACCCTTGTGAAAACCACACTTCATTTTTACAACTGTGAATACTTATTGGTTTCAAACTTTTAAACAGTTGTTTCACTTCACTTTATTATTGATACATATGCACCTCAGGGGATGTGTGCTAACAGAAATGTGACCAACTAAGACTCAATTTTCCAACTATTACGTAGAAGTATGTACGTATAGGCTCACTTTCACTCAGTGTATCAAATACTGTATAGCAATTTGGGTAAATAACAAACACTAACTCTAAACTCCATATTTGTTGGTCCTATTGAGGCTAAAGTGGCACAGGAACTGCAGTTCAAAATGGTGGCGTGGCCATGTAATCAGTCTTATCACAGTATTGTGTACTCTGACCCAAAGTAAATGGAAGGTTGCGTCCTCTAAAATCCAACATGTGCTTTGTAGGCGTGTGACTGACTAGAGTTTTAGATTTGTTGCAAAAGCAGATACTTTTGATTTTGATAACTTAACCCAGTCTATATTGTATTTTAATATAGAATTACAATGCGCAGTATAAATGAGTACACCCCAACAGGTTTGTAAGAACACCTTTTAGTTTCTTGTCAGAATTAAGATTTTCTATGGGATATGATACTACAAAATTGAAGTAAACAATATTTGTTAATTAGTACCGCAAGTAGTTTTTTAAAGTTAAAATTATAAAAGTAAAATTTTCACAAATAAGTAGAGCCAGAGAAAAAGACTGACAAGTTGTTAATTTCAGGCCTAGCTATCAGACATGTTGCAATACATAACAGTCATGGAGGTCATAAAAAATACTAGAAGTAGTTGATTTTGTTGTGGGATGCATTATTATTTTTTTGCATTAGTTAATTTGATTAAACTAAAGATTTCATACTCTATGCATTCCATTACAACCTTACTTTCAATTCTTAAACTGTGTTTCTGATTACACCATGATTTACGATGACTACTTGACATTGAATGAAATGATGACATTATTGGATTTGAACTTTGAAAGGGGTAATGTTTTAATGTTTCCGACACTTAAAGGTATGCTCATTTTGTGTATTATAATTATTTGCATATTTAAGTCATAATTTCTGCCTCAATAAGGCATCATGATCTTGTCTGTTAAAGACTTGTATTGGAAACGCTGAATATGAAAACACCTTAGGTTTTGAACATCATGACCTTCATATGACAATTTTAAAAAGTGTGTTTTCTTACTGCTTCTATAGTATGTGAGGTATACAACATACTAGGGGTGTTAAAAAAAAATCGATTCGGCAATATATCGCGATACTACATCGTGCAATTCTCGAATCGATTCAATAGGCGGCTAAATCGATTTTTAAACTTCCATTTTTAATGGAAAAATATTCAACAAAACGTCTTACTTCGGGTTAGGGTTCACACCTTAAGCATGGAAGAATGTTATATGAACGGAACATTAAGCCATAATATTTTATTTTAATGCTGTTCAAACATGAAACAGATTACAACCTGTATAAGACTGAAGTTTCAGATAAATAAATAATACATTTTCATACAAATCTTGCACACTACAAGTTTACTGATTAGTATTTTCTAAATTTGAATGGAAAAAATCACAACAATCGACTTATAAATTCGTATCGGGATTAATCGGTATCGAATCGAATCGTGACCTGTGAATCGTGATACGAATCGAATCGTCAGGTACTAGGCAATTCACACCCCTACAACATACTGTACTTAATGTTCTCTACGTTACAATCAAGACTGTCGTTCTTCAAATGACAAGTCTGGTGTAATGACTTGAGTTGCATGATAAACACTGAACTCACCTGGTTGCGCCTCAATTTCTGAAGTCTGACAGTTGCACAAGTGTCAGTTCACATCCTCGTTATCGTTCCTTTAATTTAACATCACAATAACAGAATCCTTGGCTGTGCTGTCTTTGCTGTTGACCGGTATTTTTTTTCTCATAAATTTTAGAATTGTCGGTCTCGACCGAAAACGGTACAGTCCAAAACCAGTAACCGAATCATAAAATATGTTTGTGCATTTTTTGCATTGTCTATTTGAAATAATGTCCTGTTTTTGTACAATAAAGTGATGTAAATTGGATAGAATGTTTTGTTTTTGTTGTATGTATGTATGTATGAGGAGTGCTGATCATTCAACAATATCATCTCTGTAAGACACTTTGCGAGGAGCTGAAAGTGATGTTAGACAAGGTCCAGCATAGCGAACACTGTGCTGTCAAAGCTTTACAATCTATAGTTTAACTGATTGCATACATTAGTTCTGCACATATAACTTGCTTGTGAGCAGCACCTCCTCCTCCACTCTCGCTTCTTCCTGACTGGTGGACGCAAGACGCTGCTGATTAGGGCACGCCTCACTGATGGCAGTGATGTGACTGTTTCCTTGATTGAGTAGTAGGGAAGAGGGGAAACAATGGGCCTTTGTCTCATCACCCCTGGCATAATTAACAGGGTTTATTTAATTGACAGCGCTACGACTGTACCCAGGCAGGAGTTGGGAGCTTTTGTGCAAATGGTGTGCTTCTTCGAGCACGCCTGGGGGTGAACTAGGTGTTTGGAAAATACAAAAAAAATAATTGAAAGGACTGGTAAACTGTCGTCAATGGTGTCAGTGTCGGCAAATTTGTAGAAATCTTTAAATATTTACAATCCATATAAAAAATAACATATTGTACATTCATCAGATTTCAAATTCACATTTTACGTTCATCTATTGTCTTGACAGAGGTAAATTGAGCTAAAGACAAGATGATGTGCTTTACTGCTGCATCAACAATTATTTTCATTATACAAGCAGGACAATGCCAATTCATGTTGACATTTGACAGTGGGAAATTTCAGTGCTCATGGTCAATAAAGCTCACAGTAACCTTTATTCTAGTTCTTTAAACCAAAACATGCAAACCTGTAAGCATAGACAGTATGTATGAATGTTACATTTTTAGACGTCTATGCACTTAGACTGACAACTGCCTAACAGAAAATAGTCTGGGAATGCTTGCTGTTTATAGTATTTGGAAGTATATGTGTTTGTAGTGGGAGGAGGGTTTCTAGACGAGACGGGCACATGACCCTCGAGATAAGGTTTCAGTGTTTGCTGGGAGACAGGTCTGTACTTTGGAAAACTAACCTCTGATTAGAGTCAAAGTGCAGTCTGAAAGTATAAACTCAACGTCTTTGCCCAAATCAATCTTTCCTGTGTTACTTTTATTTGCCTGTGTGTCATTTACAGGCTTGGGTGTTTGCTACCATTGTGTAAACGTTTGGCTTCTTGTTGTGCATGTTCATTCGTTTGGTATAGAGCTGGCCTAACTGTGAGTGCTCTTTGAAAATGGACTTCCTCAACAGGCAGGAGGTGTTTCCTTCCCTCCTGTTTGTCTGTAACTGTGAGGTGAATACTGAGAGATTTGAAACATAACTGGAGCACCAAAAATAAAAATAAAAGCTTATTTGTACGATTTGATAGCAAGTTTGATTGCCACTGTTAGCAAGCTTGTTTTATTCACTCTACTTTTGTTAAAGTAGATTTTTATCCATTTAGAAGGTTTTTTTTAAATTAAATTTCAGCCCTCATATTGATTGTAGGCTTCATATTGATTGTTTTAATGCACACATAGCAGCATAACTTGTATACCAACTTTCCCTTCGTAGCATAGTCAAAAACATCACAGAGGGTTCAAATAACAGCCATTGGGGTTTTGCGACACACCTTTGTGTACTAAGAAGTGTAACTGGTTTGTGTCGACTGGTTTAGTTAGTGGCTGTGAGCAGGGTGTGGTTCAACAATGCATAAATTTAAGCCTCTGTTCTGAAATTATGTATTTCCTCCAAATCCTATGTCGGGTATAATGGGCAACTGTAAGTTACGATATGTATGCACTCAGTGGAACGTAGTTCGGTAGGTTGGCTGCTGCCTTTCCCGCCGCTCTTTGTCAGACAGGTTTTGTGGAGAACAGCACTAGACTGCTGGCCTCAGCAGTTTCCGCCTGTATTGATCTCCCCACATCAGCTCTCTCTTCGTGCACAGACATGAGCGCAGCCGCTTCCCTCGCCACACAGGCTGCCGTGGCAACTGATTCCTGAAAGTCAGATCCACTGCCTAAGATCATCGCTGACGCGGCCTTGGTCTACCGCTTACATTCTGCTGTACCTATGTGACACATTAATGGCTTGATCTGCCACTTACAGCGATCTGTGTGTCTGTGTCATTTTTGAATAGGCTAAGTGCTTAACAGGATAAAAGAGCAGTTTGAAAGGGGAAAAATTGCCTTGGCACCTGCTGTTTGTCCCTGCCTGTTTGCACATGAATATGATGCGGCTCATGGCGCGCAGGGTTATTTTAACTTGCAGATGAGCCATCAGGTCAGCGCCATTCCAGCTTTGGTGTATTTTCAACGATGAGCTGCAGTCAACTGGCAGGTCCATCTCATTGGCTCCACTCTTATAACATTAATCATTGGATTCTTACCTTATCTGAAGCTTTTTTTTATAAGAGTGAAGTGCAATCATGATAAATGCAGGGGTAATACTAATTGCTGCAGTAGTGTTAAAATTAAAACATTCCCTGTGGTTGGCTCACCATCCATTTTCCTTACAAAATTGCTCATATTCAAATGACAGGCCTCTTGGACAGACCAAGCTTTCTAAAGCACATGCTGCGGTCAGAACGAACACAAGCTGGGACTTTCTGCGTTTCCATATATACAGAGGTGAGCATTCTCTCAGTCTGTCACTGACGGACACCCGTTTTGCTGACGAATGCAAGAACCTCTCATAAAACTGACGGAAGTGAGTTTTCGCCCGTCCGTGTAATCAAGGAGCAGCACAAGCAGACACACAGCCAAATAAAGTTAAAAAAAAAAATGGAGCCTTCTTGTGCTTCATATTTAATCAGTGATCTGACTATTTAGCAAGGCCATGACTTCTTTTCCTCTCCAAGCAACAAAACTGGAACATGTATACAGAGCCTTGTCATCTATCACGTGTTTTTAATAAGATGAAGACAAAATGACTTCAGGCTTTAGTGAAACAAATGTCAACAGAATGCAGTCACAATTTTCATTCCGCGCCTGTGCTATTTAGTTGACTGTCACCTTAATGTCTGTCATTGTAATGTTTTGAGTAACAGTTATGACATGATCTGACTGGAAAGTGCAGTCTCAATCAGGGCATCATTGTTAATCTGCAAGCAGAATTATCAACTTTGTAGGTCCAGTTCCTTTAGTTTTAGAGTCTATTCTGGGATTTCTACATGTATCCTCAGGCCTCAGCCTCATTAGTTTTGTTAATAATGTGATGGTTGTGCAGCCTAGAGACTCACCTAGTTTGTCGGAAATGTTGTTCAGAGGAGTGAATGTTATCTTCCTCGTAGTCTTTATGCTTGGTATCCTCTATATTTTAAAATCAATTCAGAGTAGAAGCCTCATGTCAAGATATATTTGTTTTTGTCTTTTAGTCTCCAGAGTAGAGATTTTCTCGTAGCCTATATGGACAGTTCTTGTGGCCTCCTGACATGCTGTGGTGTGTCAAATACTGTATCTTGTTCTTCCTGTTTTTGTAAGAGTTGTGATTCACCCTGAGCTGATGAAAAATAAAAAGTTGAAAAGGGTACAGACTGCTGATAGTAAAGGAAATGCAATTCTGGACGCAGGACTAAATGAAATTAACAAACAAGCACTCAGTGTTGCATACCTCTAACAAGATTTAATATTTTCACCTGCGAAACTGTTCATTGAAGGCCAATTATCTTGGAATCTTACTCTCTAAAATGAGGTAGTTTCATCCTGATCCAAAATGTAATCAATTCTAGATGTAAGGAAGCAAAAAATACAGTATAGTTTGGAAGCTTGTTTTCACATTACTCTGGCGCGATAATCAATTAATCACTTCAGTTAACCATATTATGTAGCCATTGTGTGGAACTGATGAACCGACCATCCATCCATTTTCTTGACTGCTTATTCCTCACAAGGGTTGCGGGGGGTGCTGGAGCCTATCTCAGCTGGCTTTGGGCAGTAGGCGGGGTACACCCTGGACTGGTTGCCAGACAATCGCAGAAGTAGAGTCATGACATGAATCATTGTGCTGTGCCATGCGCCATCTCAGTGGCTGTTTTGTTTCCCCAATACGTGTTCATGCATCTCCTCACTGCACAAAACTCAGTCTCCCTACACCTCAAAGAAAAGGATCACTTTTTAACACTAGACTAACCAACCATGCATAATTCTTTTTAGTTCAATGTAACCACAAATAATAAAAACCCAACAACAAATAATGAGGTCAGCAAATGATTTCTCATCAAAGCTAAAGAGCATTCTTGGAAGTGTACACATCTTTATAAATAATACAGGTTGATGCATCATAAACTGTAAACAGTTGCAATTTGCACAAATAGAATCGATCAATCCCACGCTGATGAAACCCTAACCTCGACAGAGGTATCAAATCCACTGCAAGTACTCTGAAAGCCGGAATAACCCATGACTCAACCTAAGGAAAATTGGGATTGTCTGTTATATGTTCCTCCACCCCCATTGAGGGTTAAGTGGTAATTTAGTAAATGCACTAATGTCCCTCTCCTTCCCCTCCGTTTCTCACTGGCCGACGTTGACAAACTGATTTGTGTGTGTATGTTCATGCATGTGCGTGCATACACTCCCTCTCCCGTCTCGTTCTCTGGGAAAACACTTTCGTCTGACCCAATTCCTGCCTTGTCACATAAATGAAAAGATTCGCCGATCTGACAGATTATATGTCCCCTTACATGGCTACGTTGGTCCACATTCAATGCATCACACAACACCACACAGTGGCATCTGGTGTCCACACAGGTGCTGCAGCATTTAATGTACTGCTTATGCTGGAGACAGCCAACTTGGATTACTCATTTTCCTACTCTCGTTTGTGAGATTTCTGTTCTTAATTGAAAGGACGGCGTGGTTGTCATGGTGACACCCAAGACTTAAAGCTTGTTGTGAGCTGAGCCACAGAGTAATCTCTTTGTACACTTGGCCTCACCAGTGTACAATGCGCTTACTTGTATTTGTTGGGGGAATGCATTCAAACATACAGTAGATGTTAATATTAATGTAAGGCACAATAAGAATGACATTTTCAGGTCAGGCCAAGTTTCACATTATCAGTATAAATCAGTGGTTCTTAACCTTGTTGGAGTTACTGAACACCACCAGTTTTCTATGCGCAATCACATTTTTATTTTATTTTTTAAATTTTTTTTATTTATTTTATTTTTTTGCTGCTACTCTTGAAAAGTAATGAGACCTATCGCTTTCCTCTCAGCTGTTTTGACTTTTACACATCAAGCACTTTAACGGGAAATATGTCTACGTCTGTGCTTAGTTTTGCCAAGGCATTATACTGATATTGTGCTTTTGAGTAAAAACAGGTGGTTGCTTCTATACAAGAAGTGCCATCATCTCATTTAATGTACTTAACAGTAATTACATTAGCGTGTGAAATTTCCTATAGTTGTAAGAGAACAAAGCTCTTCAAGGACCGTACGTACACCACTTTGATCATCTCGCAAGTGACAAATTAGGACTTGATTCTTGATAATGTGGATCAGCCTGTAACGAGCCTTCCGCTGTACGGTGGAGGCAGTCATTTGATTCCAGCAGTCATTGGCGGGTTGCATGCTCATTTACACATAACGAGCAGCCAGGTCTTGCCTGAAATGAGGTGGGCGTCAATGAGTGGAGCCTTAAGTCCGCTCAGTTGCTTGAGAGGATCTCATTGAAAGTCCTTGGCTAAAGTCAAGAGCTGGCGAGCTAAGAGGCTCTCCATACTTGCATGGAGGAGAGGGGCACAGGCCTAGAAAACATTTAAGATGCAAAAGGAAGACCACAATATGCTTAGCTCAAAGGAAATCTTAAGAAAACAAATGTGTTGCAAACAATGCTGACATAATTCCAACTTTAACAACTGTATTTCTGACTGATCATGTATAACCAATTTGATATAAATCTCCTCTTTTTCTACAGACCTCTTTGATTTAATGGGTCCAATCATTGGGATGTCACCAGACAAGAAAACGGAAATTCCGGGTATGCAAGAGGAGCGGACATGGCTCCGAGGTGTTTGTGGAGTTGGAACGCTGCCCGAGGCGGAGTGCGCTTCTAGTCCCCTTGCGACCAGCGTGGATCGAACTGGAGCTACTGAAGATGAAGAACTCACCAACCTCAACTGGCTCCATGAGAACCTGCTGCAGAACTTCACGTTAGGAGGTCCTGAAGCTCAACCCAGTGGCAGCCCCCTCTTTGACATCGAAGGAGACTACGGATCCAACCAGGGAACTTCATCTTCGTCCACAGCCTCAACACACAGTAGGGGTCGAGAACGGGACTCGTTGAAGTCCAAACCCCCTTTTTCGTTTTCGCTCCTCATCTACATGGCCATTGAGCAGTCACCTAGCAAATCTTTGCCTGTCAAAGAAATCTATGGCTGGATTCTTGAGCACTTCCCTTACTTTTCCAATGCTCCCACTGGATGGAAGAACTCCGTGCGTCACAATCTCTCCCTGAATAAATGCTTCCGCAAGGTCGAAAGGAATTTAGGAAAGGTATGTCATTAAGATGCTTCCTCATTCTACACACTGACAAATTAGTACAGTCGAGTTTTATCTCATTATTTAGGGGTGGCGTGGCTCAGTGGTAGAATGGTCGATTAATATAAGAGATCGTCTCCCATTAGTATAAGTGATTCATGGCTAAATCTAAAAGCATCCATCCATCCATTTTCTTGACCGCTTATTCCTCACAAGGGTCGCGGGGGGTGCTGGCGCCTATCTCAGCTGGTTCTGGGCAGTAGGCGGGGGACACTCTGGACTAGTTGCCAGCCAATCGCAGGGCACACAGAGACGAACAACCATCCACACTCACAAGCACACCTAGGGACAATTCGGAGCACCCAATTAACCTGCTATGCATGTCTTTGGAATGTGGGAGGAGACCGGAGTACCCGGAAGAAGACCCACGCGGGCACGGGGAGAACATGCAAACTCCACCCAGGAAGGCTGGAGCCTGGACTCGAACTGGAGTCCTCAGAACTGGGAGGCAGACGTGCTAACCACTCGGACACCGTGTCGCCAATCTAAAAGCACTTTCTTTGTAATCTTTCTAATATAACAAGAAGTATAGTGGTTGAACCTGGAATACAATGTCCATGCTCACAAGTAGAATATTTGCTCATACACAGTGATGCCCCAATTTGTGACAGAAACCGTTTTCTGCCGGCCCACGTAGAGGCACAATGATTGCCATATTGAGCTTCAGTATGAGTTTGGACTTGTGACCGGTAGAGCCCGTGGTGCCAGGACTGTGCCTGGCTAGACCGTGATATTTTTCCACCACAGGAGGGGATAGGGGGAGGTTAGCGCTCTGCGAGTAGCAACATGGTGTAGAGCAAGTCACTCAGCATGCAGGTGCACAGTGTGAGCACTTCGTCTGCTGACAGACCAGCGCCAGTTTCACATGACACTGGCTGGTGGTTTCCGTTGCCATGGAGACATTTCCTTCTTCCTGCATCAGGGACGGGCTGGTAATGTGAGTCAAGGTTATTTTCCACCCTCCCTCGCTTGCTCCTTTAGACTGGGCAACAATACACCACCATCAGATAATGTGACGGTTAACACACTCCCGCACACATCACCAGCAGACAGATTCATTGTTTATATTGGAGCAGTTTGTACAACATGTGGAGGAACTTTGTTAAATTGGTGGTCTTCACCAGGAGAAATACCGAAATGACACAATCTTTTATTTATAAATGTGTGTGTGTGTATATATATATATATATATATATATATATATATATATATATATATATATATATATATATATATATATATATATAGTTCTTTTTATTCTGTTTTTCATGAGGTAGTGCAGTAAATGCAGATTAATAATGTTGCAATTTCTATCGGGAGACAGTTGGCCTAAAAATAATTTATATCTATTCAATATGACTCATAACAAGCAAGATAAACAAACCATGTGTAGCAAAGAAGTCTGTGTTGATAGAGGTTTGCTGTTGTTACTTAAAATGATGCCAGCCAAACAATGAAAAAAACATTTCTACATTGTGTTTTCTGTCATATGTCAACCAAATCACTGTGGCATGACTGATAGTTTTAAGGCCTAGATACACAAATCCAACGTCGGGAGTCGGACAGTGTTGGGCCAATGGCATGAGTCGTCTGATCAGTGGGGAAAAAAAATGTCCCGGTTCATTTTGCGCATCGTCACCCTGATGTACCCTCCGCATTTGAACGTACAATGTCTGTCTGGACAGAAGAACGGGAAGATGACTTTGTCTCTTTGGTTCAAGACAGACCGGCATTGTATGATATTACTAGGGATGTAACGATGACGGCAATATCGTGATATTAAAACTGCAACAATATATCATCATCGTCATGTCACAATATTAAAAGCAGCACATCAGGTTGATTTCCATTCATGCAGTTCTACCACCCTCTGGTGGCTAGTGTTTTTTTTGTTTTTTTTAGTGCAGTTTAATTTTCACAAGGCATGTTTTGGCCCTTCTATGTTTAAAATCCACTGGATGGATAGATGGATGGATGGATGGATGGTCAGATGAAGGGGTACGTAATATGCTTGTGAATTGAGTCAATATTTAGAGGAACTCAATGTGTGCTTGCGTTAGCAAGTCCCTCAATATTAAGTGTTATATTGTTTATATGCATTGCTGTTATGTACAAAAGCACAATATTGTGGGGGGTTTAGTATGAGCTGGGATTTTTTTTTTTTTTTTTTTTTACAATATTGTGACTTGTTTGTATTGCCAACATCCCCACAATTTAATTATCGTGAATTATTGTGACCATCATATCGTGATATTGTAACATGATGATTATGATTATATCCCTAGATATTACAGTTAAAAGGTTTGCCAACAAAGGTATGAAAGCTAAACTATGGCATGACATGGGGACGCTACTGGATATAGAAGGTAGGATTTACTTTTATACAATACTGTGCAAAAAGTTGAAGGGTTTCATTCACGTGGGAGGACATCATGCGAGAAAAAGTAACCGGTATGTTTACATTTTTATATCGCGGTTGCCTTTAGGAATAATGACTACCGCCGCTGATGATATGGAGGGGAATTACTTTGCATGCATGCGCTGAAGGTACGTAATAGACGGGGTCGGTGCGGTGTGTATTTACGTTATTTTTCCATGCGACGTGCTGACGTCGGATTGGTGTATCTAGGCCTTAACACTTTCAAAAACTCGCAGGTTAAATATTTTAGGTGCGCTCTTAGGAATTAATTGTGTTGTTTTGATGGAGGATTTCATTTATTAAAACAAAGAAAAATAAAGGATGGATGGATTCTTTATATTCTCAACATATTTTTCTCTCATTACAGGCCAATGGAAAAGGTTCTCTGTGGTGCGTGGACCCAGAATACCGCCCCAACTTGATTCAAGCCCTTAAGAAGCAGCACTTTCCCGCCGCGCATGCCTTCTATACACCGCCCGCCTCCCCGCCCAGGTGACCCTTATTCTTTCACCACAGTAAATTGTGACAGGATGTGACGATGCAGGAAATTGTTCTCAGGCCATCAAGTCAGAACATCATTTTGAGTTAAATGGCCTTAGTTCTTAGAAATTGAAGATGCTTTTATGGTGTCATTTTGATGGGTTCTAGTAGTTCTTTAAACACACTTTTTAAATTCAAGTAAGATACTTTATGGTTCTTGTTTTTTTCTTTTTTTTAAATCTCTCCTGCAGTGCCTCCTCACCCCCTCGCCATCTCTTTCTGCAAGGTTGCTCATTTAAAGGTGAGGCAGAGCTCTCGGTCTTTCTATGCTCACATGCTTTACAGCTTTGTGCTTCTGTTGTAGTGCGCTTGTGAATGTATCGCAATTGTGGCGCTTTTGTGCATTTCAGTCACAGAACATCCAGCACCCCCCCCCCCCCCCCCATCACCGCAATTCTTAGTTTGATTTATTACTTTCAAGTCATTGATGCCTCATGTGGTCCATTCGATGCCTCAGCTTTAGCTCCCCACTCTCTCTGCCTCTTAGATTTGTAACCTTGACAACAGGCAGAGGTTCCACTGGTGCTGAGTGTGGAGCACTCAATCTTGCTGTAATCATTAATAATTTAGAGCCCCAGAAGTGAGCCATGAGGCTTTTAGACACTTTGTCAGGTCTGAGAAGATGGGATACATTCTGCCTATCAGTGGCATGAAGTTATCCTCTGCTTTGTTTTGATGAATCTTTGTTTTGTCCAGTCTATTCCTTAGGCATATTTTGGGTCACCTTAGCCATCAAGTAGTACACTTAAGCTCATCTTGCAACAGTACTGTTTGGAATAGATACATCGTGGTATGGCTTGCAGTTCCACCATTAGGTGGGCAGGTGGGATAGCAATGACTTCATCAGCTATGTAAATCTCGCAGAAATAAACAAGCAAACTAAGATTAACAGTGAGGACATTCAGCATTTTGTATTTTCCTTGGTGTCGTATTGCTGCTGGCAGTAGTGTAGTGGTCCCTGGAGAAGTGGGTATAGTCTACTTTTTCAATTTATTAATTTCTTTAGTCAAGAAAAAATTCCTGTTTTAGAAACGGGACATATAACAAAAATCTGTCATTTGTACTTGCTCACAATAATAAAATTATCATGACTTGATTATGAGCCGTTTGCTGTTGTTAATGGTAACACAAGCAGCTTTAATTATTGTAAAATGTATTTATCACAATACAGTATAAATAGTGAATAATCAACAAAAATAATGAGAAACGATCACTATTAGAAGACTTCAATAATGTTTTAGGCCGAATCTTGAAGTATTTGTCCCCATTGCTGTACCTTAACTGACTTTAAAAGCAACTCCCATCCTATTTACTAACTAATTCATGTAGTTTAGTGTGAAATCGTTAGTGCCCACCCCATGGATCAAACTCACACCATGAGCAAGTCTTCAGTGCAAAATGCTTCCATTGAGCTAAAACTCCAGGCCGTCATCACAGCTCTGGACACTATTTGAAGGATTATTTTCCTCCGCATGGTGCACCCTACTCTGCCTCTGATTGGTTCAACAGACCTCATGCCTAAAGTTAGCCAATCTAATCAGCGAAGGCAGGGGATACCAGCCAATTAGAGGCAGAGGAAGGTGGGCCATGGCTTCACCATCTGTGAGTAAAAAATTGGTAATCTGGCTCGTATATATTACTGAACTGTGCATATTGGGGGGGATTTAGAAGTGGGTATACACAATGCTAACTGAAACGCTGTTGGTAGGAAGAAGACTTTAAAAATGACTACTCTGTTGCGCAGCAACTGACTGCAGGGGGTTGTTTTACTTGTTACCCTTATAGGAGGGTGCTAAAAAGTGGTACCATACAGTTCAATTACTTATCAATCAAGATATTTTGTGGCACAAACAGGGCTTGAGTAATGATTACGCGACAGAAGCGCCCTGCTGTCATACTCTCACACCTTAGGACTGACCACCCTGCATGTTCTCTCCTCTTCCAGAGTCTGATATTGATGCTGCCACTGCCATGATGCTCTTAAACTCTGCCCCAGGGCACCACGTTGACCCATGTAAGAGAATCCAACAGCAACCACGCACATAGCATCCATCCCATTGCTTAAGTGTTTTTTTTTATTTGTCTGCTGATTCATTTGGGCACCTCCCTCATCTGTGTTCATAATGTAATTTTAAACATTTGATTAATTCAACCAGAGGACTTGGTACATGGTTAATAATAGATTCTTGGAAAAACACTTAATTCATTGCTGTCAATATTATTAAAGGGATACTTGACTCATTGGGCCTTTTTCATCAGCAAAAAGTTAATATTTTGTCCAGAATTAATTTGGTAACACAATTATTTCCTTAAAATACAAATTTTCCCTTTGCTGTCAACTGAAGATGACATCACCTGTGCTGAGTTTGCTGACCAAACCCAGAAAACAGGTGATTCATGATTGGTTGTTACTTCCTCAACACAGGTGATGTCATCTTCAGTTGACAGTAAGGGGAAAAATTCTTTTTTAAAGTTATTATTTATTCAAGAAAAATAAAAAAGTTATCCAATTCATTCTGGATGAAATATTAACCTTTTACTGCTGAAAATGGCTCAATGAGTCAAGCATCCCTTTCATACTATTAGAATTTGGCATGTGCATAATAATTGACTATTTGATCATTACAGGGCAAGTCAACCCAAAAAGATTCTTGCCAATAATGTTCTATGCAGCCCCACGAGTCTAAATATGGCATTCTGACTAGTATTGTGTTAGTGGAATATGAATTAAGCAGCAAAATCCACCTGTTTTTATCCATCTCAAGGGGCGGCCATTTTGCCACTTGCTGTCGACTGAAGATGACATCACAGTTGCTCAGGGCTCAGGTAACAACCAATCACACCTCAATTTCGGAAAACAGGTGAGCTGTGATTGGTCGTTGCCTGATTCTGCACAACTGTGATGTCATCTTCAGTCGACAGCAAGTGGCAAAATGGCCTCCCCCTGAGAAGGATGAAAATGGCTGGATTTTGCTGTATAACTCATATTCCTCAAATGTCATGTTTAGACTAGTGAGGTCACATAACATGTTATTGTCAAGAAATGTTTAAGGTTGACTTCCCCTGTAAGAAATTTGTTGATTTCTGATTTAATTGGGCAAAATGGAGAGCACTACGTGTCAAGGTGCTGTTTTGGCCTCAGTTAATTTGCGGTCTAAAGAACAATATGACATCAGCTATGGGATGTTGAGCTACATCCATAAAGACCTCCACTATGACACCATTGCCCAGGGCGGCATTATTGTGCTCAATCTGTCCCATATCTGATCACAGAACGAGACTCAAATGCACATTCCTGTTTCGAATGTATATTTCAGTAAGCTCGAAGCAACTTTTAAACTGTTGTTTTTCACTTGGTGTCGTACTTATCACTCTTTGCTACATCTGCTCCTGGCAGGCAATTCTGACAGCCCACTGGACCTCTCCAGACCCGACTCAGTCCTAGTGAGCAGCGATCCAAAGCAGGACCACAACTACAGCAGCGTCGCCCTGCAGCGCTGCTCCTCCCGGTCTTCCTCGTCCTCCCTGTCCTCCTTAGATGAAGGTGGTTGCGACCGCAGGCAGTCCCGCCGCGCCGGCAGTGAGGGCTTCCACAGCGACGAGGACTCCGACCTCTGGGATGAGAGAGGCGCCAACCAAACGCAGCGCCGCCCGTCGGCCTTCAAATGGCCTGCTGGCAAAAGGCCGCGGCGCGAGCGCGAGGTCAAGCCAGAGCTGGATGAGGAGCTTAAAGAGGCCGCCGGTTCCTTGCTGCACCTCGCTGGTATACGCAGCTGCACGGAGGGCTCCAAACGCAATGTCAAGAGCACAAAACTTAACAGGAAATAAAGATACTCCGGACCCTGTGAACCCTCACCTGATAACCCCCCCTCAACCCTACAGTTGTATCTCCCAGTGTGCCTCCTTCTCCTTATCTCATCTCATATATTGGCCATTTTGAGCCTCTCTTTCGTTGTTTATTTGGGATATCTCTGTCCAACGAATCAAATGGCAATAGTATTGTTCACACAGGAGAACAAAGCCATAAAGAGACTTTTGCAACTCGGGGGCAGTCACAGCATACGGGGGGGTGTCTGGGCTATGGAGAACCGGATCCAAAATGACCTGCCTGCTTCTATCGAAATAGACGATTGGTGACTCAAGATGTTCTTTTTCCTCTGAAAAATGGGAAAGGTTTTTCTAACTCAAAGCGTTGCATGCTTCCTCCTCAAACTTGTATCCTCTTCCAAGTGATTCTATGTATGAAGCCAATGAGTGCATGTTTGTAACAGACAAAATCTAACCTCCTGGTGTTACAAGTTTTCCCTATTTTGTGCTAAAAAAAAAAAAATGCACAGTTTTAAAATGTGCTCTACACCTCCTCTTGTGAGAGATGCAATAATGAATCCACAACCTTAACTTTTTCACATCATTTAATATTGTGACTTTTTCCACCCCATAGATGCTCGCTAAGCTGCAATTAAAGGGATGCTTGACTCATTGAGCCATTTTCAGCAGCAAATGTAATATTTTGTCCAGAATGAATTTGGTAACTTCATTATTTTCATGTACAATTAATATGTTTAAAAACTAATTTTCCCACTTTCTGTCGAGTGAATATGACATCACCTGTGCTGAGGAAGTAGGTAACGACCAATCATGGCACAGTTTGCTGACCAAACCCAGACAACAGGTGATCCATGATTGTTACCTACTTCCTCAGCACAGGTGATGTCATCTTCAGTCGAAAGCAAGTGGAAAAATTTGTTTTTAAAGTTATTAATTATGCAAAATAATAAATAATGACGTTATCAAATTAATTCTGGACAAAATATTAACTTTTTACTGCTGAAAATGGCTCAATGAGTCAAGTATCCATTTAAACGAATGAATGAAATCGCGTTATTGTCTTGTTATGCCATAAACGTAAGGATAAGCAAAATGGGGGATAGTATTTACTCAGCCACTGCCAAATTTTACTTGCGAACTTTGCCACTCCGCTTTGCTCTTTTGGTCTTTCAATGTGCGTCAAATGAACATCTGCCTCTGCACTGTGCAGGATTTCCTCTATAGCTTTTACTTGTTTTTGTAGTCTGCATTTGCTTCAGTCCAAACCGAAGGTGAGACAAGAGTGTTACTCTTCTCATTTGGGGGGAAAAAAGTAGCCATGCTGCTGAACTCATTGCGTACTGACCTGTGTAAAGGGGGTGGTAAATAACCACTGTTTTTTGCAACATTTTTTGCAGTTAATTCCTTATCAAAGTCTGTTGCAAGATCTGTCTTATTTGGGGGAGAATTGAAGTAGAGCTTGTTCAAAGCATGATAAACGTGATAGTACAGTTGCACATAACTGGAATCCTTATGAAGATGTGCGCGAGTCTCGTGATTGGCCCTCACTTCCGGTCGGCCACTTGTGTTCCTCTCGCTGCTCTTCCTCCTTAAAACAAAATAAGGAAGTACAAAACCCCCCTCAAGCTGTGAAATGCCGTGTTTACTGTCAGCCGATTACTTTCGGCTCACTGGGCGGTTGCAAGCCATATTTCACATTTGGGTTTTCAAATCAAAAGTACTTCACAATATGAGGAAAAGAGAATCGTATCTCATCCCGTATGATGAAAAAAAAAAAGTGCCACGGTGTGTGGCTGCAAGTATAGCCTGCATTGTCAGTGCCAAACATTGAATGTGCCACTGATGTTAAACTGTGAGGGGCCATGGTCACTATGTTTCCCTGTTGCCACAATATAGTTATAGATAGTCATGACTTGATGTCCCAGTTTTGGGAACCCTGTTAACAGGAAATGTGAGCGGACTCTGGGCAGTGTAGTGACGCAACCAATCCTTTGGTTAATTTCGGCCACTTTATGATTAGATCTGGTCTCAGCATAATAAGCTGCAGACGTACGGTAATTCTTGCATACACTGGTCTTATTTTGCTGTGAAAGAAGAACAAATTGATTGTTCATGAATCGTTACCTTATTTATAATATTAATTTATCAGGTGGAAACGCCATCAAACACTGGTCATCTGAAAGGAATGACGAGGCACATTTAATTTTTTTTTCACTTGAAAAGTATTTTGTCTTGCTCTGCTTTGATTTTGCAGCAATACACCCTACTTTCCCTTTTGTGTTGTATTAAGTATTTTTGCCAATTGTCCATTGAGCGGGTGTTTTAATTTTATTTTTGAAATTTAACTATGACTGCCAGATTTTCTTTGCTTTTTGTTAGCCTGGATAGAAAAGGTTTATCAAAATTCATACAGAACCCTTCTTTTGCTGCCAAATTGTACAACTGGGGTGGTGCAAAATGTCGCATGTCCCTCTTGTGCTGTTGAATTTCTGATTTAATCATTTTACGTTTTGTCTTCATGTGTATGTTCATGTTAACTTGAGCTAACTACAGAAAACTACTGCCACTCATCAGTCATGCTTCCAAGAATTGTGAATGATTGCGATTGTCACTGGAAATTGGAGCAGACTGACCCGTGGAGTCTCCAGGGTGCTTGTGTAGTTGCAGACCCGCAGTTCATTTTGATCAGGAGTGGGGATCCAGTCCGCAGAGCAATTAAGGCCTCAGAGAAACATTTGTTGGATGTTTTTTTTTTTTTTTTTAAGGTAAAGAGACCCCCCCCCCCCCTTTTTTTTTTTTTGTATTTTTATCTTTTATTTTATTGTTATAGGGAAAGTCATCCCCATTTTTTATTTTGTTAGTTTTACAATAATATGTTGTATGTACCCCCCGCTAGTCTAAACACTGCATTCTAATGAATAACTTGTTTGTGGAATAAGAATTAAGCAGCAAAAGCCACCTGTTTTGATCCATCTCAGGGGGGCGGTCATTTTGCCACTTTCTGTCAACTGAAAATGACGTCACAATCAGTTGCTCAGGAAACAACCAATCATAGTTAAGCATCAGAAAAGAGGTGAGCTGTGATTGGTCGTTACCTGAGCCCTTTTGCACTGTGATGTAATTTTCAGTTGACAGCAAAATGGCCGTCTCTCCTATTGCAGCGCCTGTTCCGCAAACGCATATAATCAGAATACTTTGTTTGACTATTGGAGAAGCATAGAACACATTATCATAAAGAACATTTTGGGGTTGACTTCCCTTTTAAGATTCATTTTATTCAACAATTTGATATGGCCTTCAGCGGTTATTATGAACACTGAATTGGCTCCTGAATGCAAAATGGTTCCCCACCCCGATAAAGAGTTCTCACTCATTCTTTCTGTAGCACTTGTCAAAGGAAGATTCTGTTGCTCTGAGTGAAACAACACAAAACAGGCAGAACTGCCACAAGAATTAATGCCATACATGACAGCAGTTGCTTTGTTGTTTGTCAGCTTTCATTGAATATCGGTCATGTGGTTCTCCGAATTAATGTTGCAGCTCCTGTATGGGTATGATTAAGTTGTATTGGTTTAAAAAAAAAAAAAAAGAAAGAAAAGAAAGTAAGTAAAAAAAAAAACTGCCAGCCCAGTATCTGTTTGTCTGCCATGTCTTTCAGACCAACACATTTTGTTTTTTGTATGCTAACCTCTGTTGATAAAATGTTTATAAGATTTATTTTCGCCAAAGAATATGCAATTGCATTATATATGGTATTACAAAACTATTAATAAAAACCTGTTCTTCTTAGCACAGTGAGCGCTTGTTTATTGTGGTGCAGCACCAGTGTGTTAATAGTCTGTACTTGCTACATTTCTGATCAACGTTGCCACCTGCTGTGAACGCACTAGCACTCGTATAAGCTAATCATAGTCCATTATTCAACTATAACTACCCATTCATGTGGCAGCCTTCTCAGTTTTGACATTAGCATGTCACAGCTGGAAAATATTTCCCAGCAAGTCTGGCTGTTTTAGTCGTGTTTTGACTGCACAATCTGTGATCAGCACCACGTGTGTGACTCCTCCGCCACACACTGCCCCCTTCTTCCTACTTGTCTTTTTCACTCTTCCAACATGGCAGGCTGCCAGAATTGCACCTCACATTAACGTGTGCCGCGCCGGAGATGTCTACATCATCATATGTCCTAAACGCACTCTTTGCTCTAAGTTAATTTGTCGTAGAGGATTGACGGATGAGCACAAGTGTTGACCCTGAACGAGAGCTTGTGTGACCAGCCTCGGGCCCGTTGGCGCTGCACTATTGTTCAATAGAGTCCTGTGTGCGGACTGGAAGTGGGGAGGTGGGGGCTTCTCCCTACTGACTGCCTCAATTCAGCTGGAAATCAGAGCAGCATCACCCCCCCACCCCACACCCACCCTTCCCACATGGCCTTAGCAACCACGCCACGCCGACAGTTGCCAGGCAACCAGACAATGCTGGAGCCACTGGCTGCAGTGTGTGTGAGTTTTCCACGTACAAACGTGGCAAAGGATGCTTCTTATGTTGGTGAAGAATATTCACTTCGTTATGTAAATAGTTATGAAGCATCCGATGAGATTTAAATTGTACGACTGAATATGTAGTGATTATATGAAGAGATTACCGCGTTGTGGATTAGGGGAAATGAATCGTCGAGGATTTGAGCCGTGTTGGCTGCATTAGCATCATGCCATTTTATTTCTAGTCAAAATGAGGTCATGTAATTATTAGATTATCTTTCAATGATCAACAACACCTTCCATCCTAAAATTCTTCATTTGAAATATTAATCCATTACACTAAATTAAAAAGCATTAGGTAAATATATATATATATATATATATATATATATATATATATATATATATATATATATATATATATATATATATATAACGGTTTCTTTTGCTCCTCTTTATACTCTCTTATGCCAATTTAATCAAATGAAATAACTACACTTTATAAACAAATTGACTCCATTAAATGTGAACTTTTTTTGGGAAAAAATATAGAGTAGACTCACTCAATTTTCTGTCATTTTTTAAAAGTTTTATTTCCAATTGCAGTTATTGCACACTTTTCCTGATTCACCAGCGCATTCATCACCAACTTCTATTTCCAAAATGGCAGCGCCCATGAAACCAGGGTTCACCACTCCCGCAAAAAAATTAAAAAAATGAGGTTCAGCGATAGACAGCCGACTCAGAAAGTAGTGCTTTAGTTTGAGCTTGGGTGTACTGCATCTAAATAAGTTCATGTTTTTTCCTAATCATCGTTCATGAATGGAATTTGACAAGTTATTATCAATTTTGGGGGGAAGAGATTCTGCACAGACATTCGTCCAAAATAATAATTTTAAATTCTAAAAATTCCTTTTAGCAAGAAAAATGAAGTAGACAAACTTTAGTTGCACTTTAGCGGGTCACATATGTTATACATTTGGGAAGAAAATATTAAATATTGTCAAGAGGTGGATTTGAAATCTTTCCTTATACTGATGTGATCATTTTATGGCTACAAATGAACATCACCAGAATATTTCTGTCACTGCATGCGTGCAAGCTCTTCCTATAAATATAAACAGTACATGCTTGCTCATAAGTAAAGTTCTCCTTGACTGCTCAGTGGTGGAAGTAAAAATCTTTTTGAATTACATTCAATGCTTGTGCAGTATTCATTTGTCATTTTATTCATATATCTATGCCAGTGACATAGCCTAAGTAGTGACATACAGAACAATTAAATGCTCTTCCATTATATGGCACAAGATACATGTGTTACCTGTTGCCATTTATATTCCAGAATAATACCTTAATTTGTGTTCAGCTAAGCCAGACTTGTGCTAAAAAGGAAGAAACAAATAAAACTTATTGAACTGCAAAGAAAAAATACGACTTTGAGAAATATAATTTAAATCGATTGGGGAAATAATCTTGATAGTAAAATTGATGTATTTTTTTTTCTGGTTTGCAATTTGAGAATTTTTTTTTTTTTTTTTTTTTTTTTTTTTGCAATTTGAGAATTTGTTTTGGCTATCGCCTCATTCCTCCAACCGCTAGAGGGCGCCTTAAGGAGAGCAGTACAGGAATTCTGTGTTTCCTTGAACTTTGACCCCTGAGCTTCTGCCTGGCTGGCTCGCCGAGGAATAATAATATAATGAAAGTATTGTAGATGATGACTGTCTTGTCAAGGCTTTGTTTGCCAATGTAACAACAACTACTCGTCCTTTCTGACAGTATTCGTGGAGAATATCTTGTCGGATAACTCAGCAATGGCTTTATTGATGTGCTCTTTGGCGCTACTGGGTTGTGTTTTGCTACTTTGCTAACCAGTTAGCATGCTACGCGCTGTCATCGCTGATAATGCTAACTTCAACGCGTCACTTTCAAGTCCGAATAACATCCGCATTTGGAATCATTGCGTAAATCCGATGTGCAGCAACGTATGTTTTTTTTTGTCCGGAAACTATGACTCTCACTCTTTAGCAATGTACGCACTGCCAGTGATTTATTGTAGTGCAACAAGCAGCTTGCAAGAACGTAATAATTGGGAGCTTGCTAACCTGAGCTAGGCTGGGTTTATCACTCGTAGCGTCCGTCAAGCTCAGTGGAGAGATTTGCTCAAGTTCATTGGAAATCACTTCGTATCTAGAAGAAGGTAACATCGCTCGCGGTCTCCGGACGTGACAAAGTTTCGAGAAACTATGGCCAATGTCACGGATCTGCAGACCAAATACAGCAGGTTGGCGCAAGAGTACTCTAAGGTAAAGTAACCTTTCTAATCATGTCAATTATATTTTGATGTTTCATATGCATAGGTTGTCATTGAAAGGATATTGAGATGGAATTTTAGTTTTTGCATACTAATATTTTGCTTTTCACCATGTCAACGTCAGTGCGAAATGTTTAAATTGATTATTTTAACAAGGCATCTCCACTGTGAAGAACATGACGTATAATGTCCCGCATCATAAAGCGTAGTTAGTAATAACCTTCAACATGCACATGCGTGTCGTTAGTGACAATCCCACTATTGCTTCTCAAGTGTAGGAATGTGATTTAATTGTTGGTTATATACGTGCTAATATTTCCAGTTGTCCAGAACTGTGATATTGAATTTGATATTTTGATTACTTTATAAAACTACTACTACTACTACTACTACTACTTTGTTTTGATTAGTGTGTTGAGGGTCTTTGCATATTACATTTAGACATTAAAATGCACACAATGTCATGCAGGCATTCAATTTCAAAATTTCACATGGTCAAATTGGTTCTAAATGGCACTAATGACTGTTTGTTCCACTAAGTGCTCTTTGTTTCCTTGTCAGCTGACTGCATGGCCATTGGTCAGCGTGTGCTGTTTCCTTTTTGACTTATTTCCCATTTAAAAAGTGCTGGCTATGTAGTTGTTCCTGACAAATGGGTATGCAAGTATCGTTCATAGTTTTAAACAATTGTGCCTGCTCTTGAAATGATGACCGCTAAAAAAAGTAGTACGGCTTATATAATACGAACAGCTGCTGTTTTAACACATTTGAATGCCACTGTTGTGTATATTTTCACAGCTGCGTGCACAAAACCAGGTGCTGAAGAAGGCAGTTGTTGATGAGCAGGCCAACTCGGCTTCCCTAAAAGTAAAGTGATTTTTAAAAGACAAATAACAGAGTTTTGCTGTACATCTCTGGGTTTATTTAGTGCAAATATTTACACAAAAACCCCTTTAACACAGAGATACATAGGATTTTTGAAACTGCAGTGATAAAGACGGGCACACATGTGTGACACTCATCAGGATTTACTTCTTCTGCCTTGTTACCACATGCTGATGTGATATTGTCACACATCTAATAAGACTCTTATGCAGTAATTTGGTGTTATCTCTGTGTAAAAGAGGCGATTCTAATGATTAATCCTAACGTTTGGAGAAACATCTTTTTTCATTTCTGGGTTCTTCGTCTTCAGGACCAACTGAAGCAGAGGGATCAGAGCCTGAGGAAGCAAGAGCAGGAGATGGACAGCCTCAGCTTTCGGAACCAGCAGCTGGCAAAGAGGGTGGAGCTTCTTCAAGACGAGCTGGCTGCTAGTGAATCTAAGGGCAAAAGGGGGAAGGTGATTATGGGGGTGGAACTAGAATTGATTGTTTGTTTTTTGTTTTTTTGCTCTTATAATAGCTGTAGCCTCAATCTTTTGTATGTTTTTTTTGTTTTTAAATCAAATATTGAAAGTAACTAGAATGCTGTGGGATCACACAAGCCTAAATAACACTGAAATAAAATGAAGGATTAGAATACAGGTGTTAGAGACTGTAACAATCTTGAGATATTATGCAAATATGGCCCCCGGTGGACAATTCGAAGCTTCAGTTAATTTACCTGCGTCTTTTTAGGATGTTTACATAACCGGAGAAAAGCAACATAAATGCAGGGAGAGCAGAGCCTGAGCCGGTATTTGCTCCCCTGATCTCAGAACTGTTAGGCAGACGCGCTAACTGCTAAGCCACCATGCTGCCGTGACTGTGCTAGTAAACCAATATAATGATGTCTATAAATTTGTGATAAGTAGCTTGAATGTTGTGTGAATGTTTATCTCAGTAAATACCCAACGAACATGTATTTGTATGATAATGATTAAATGCTCTTGTGTTTCCACCTTTAGAATAAAGGAGATTCTCCTTCAAACCATGGTATACGGACACAAAATGTTTTTGATGAGGACCTGCAGAAAAAGATTGAAGAAAACGAAAGGCTTCACATTCAAGTAATGCGCAATTAAGTGTTTTTTTTTTTTTTTTTTTTTTGAAAGTTTAATGTTGCTGAGAAGTCTATTTTTTCTCTCCTATGTTTTCTTTAGTTTTACGAGGCAGATGAGCAGCACAAGAGGCAGGAGGCTGAGATGAGGGCACGCCTAGAGAAGTTGGAGCAAGACTCTCAACACCAACAGGCCGTCGTGGATGGCCTCACTACGAAGTACACGGAAACCATCGAGAGGCTGCAGAGTGACAAGGCGCGATTGGAGGTGAGAATGAGCGAGAACAAAAAACCAAAGGGATGATTCGTCATTCTGATTGATTGTAAGCTGACTTGATCGAATTGGTGTGCCTTTTGTAGGTTAAAACACAGACTCTGGAGAGGGAGGGAAAAGATTGCCGATTGAGAGCAGAGGAGTGGTACGTTAACTTGTTTTTTTTTAAAGTTCCTTCAAGGATTTAGGGCTTAGTCCTGGTTGACGAATTGTTCTGTTGCACTTTTTTTGCGTGCAGTCAGCAGCAGTTAAGACGATGCCAGACAGAACTCAACAGACAACTGAAACAAAGCAGCAGCGTCATCCAGGAGAAAGTGCCCTTTAATGACACCAGTGAGTGTTTTGCACTCAAAAATGAAATTAAACCACAAGAGTTTTTTTTTGGTCATGAATGGAGTAGAAATACAGTTTTCTGCTAGTATGCACAAGGGCTTCTCAGTTTACGACGTAACACGAATTTGTAAGTCAGAGCATGTTAAAATTGATAAGTAATGGTTAAGTAAAGTAATAATTACAGGAAATACTAAAAACTAATGCTGTCAAAGTTAAAGAGTTAACTAAATTAAAAATATTGCATTAATCATGTATTAACACAGGTTAATTACACTATTAATTTTGACCACAAATGATCCTTTAGCCGACAGCGCTTATGTTAAAGATAGCACAGGTTGTGTTTGAGCAATAAACATAACTGCATGCATTAAAGCAAAGCATTTAATAAATGTTTGTGCATGATATTCAGAATATTTGTTCATGTCAAATTATTGAGGTCATTTTTTCCCCCATTTTAAATTGTGAAAGTTATTAACTGATTAGAAAAAGAGTAGGATGAGCACGCGTAGTGGGTAACATTTTTTGAAGACGTCCACATAACATTAAATGTCGAAAAAAAATTAACACATAACAGGTGCTCTTTAAATTTGGCGAGTGAAAAATATTTACAAAAAAAGCCTTTTTTTTAAAGTGATTAATCAAAATTCTAAAATGGGATTAATCTGATTTAAAAAAATTATCATTGGACAGCTCTAATAACACTTAAAGGCAATAAATGGAAAACAATATTGTTTTTCCATATGACAACGTATTATTATTATTTTTTTTATTGCAGCTATGCTACTTTATCGCGCACCATGACCTCGAAGCGTCATAATACGGTGCCACTGTAAACAGAGAACCTAATGTAGTAGATCCTAATCCCCTCAGAATTTCGAACGATTTCTTGGGAATATTTTGCTCATTGAATCATATACCTTGTCCCTCCAACCCTCCAGAATTTAGTGACTACAACAATCTAAATGTGCCGGCACACAATCGAAGACATCAGGTTGGTGTTTGGGGACCGTCTCATCTGTAATGCAGCATTTACTCTGTTTTTATTTGCATGCTGTAGTTTTAATTCACTTTGAATTATATTTTTTTCCCTAAATTCAGATAAAAGCCCGGGATTTGGCAGGTCAGGCCTTGAGCTTCATTCAGGACCTGGTGGCTGGTCTGCTGAACTTCCATTCGTACACTGAGCAGAGAGTCCACATCTATCCACTGGACTCTTCTATTGAGTCCATTTCTCCTTTGAATCAGAAGGTCTGTAGAATAGCAAGCACACGCAAATACACTGCATCTCTTGTGAATTTGAATATGAACAGTACGATTACAAACTTTCTCCCCTTCCAGTTTTCTCACTATCTGCATGAGAATGCGTTGTATGTGCGCCCCCTGGAGGAGAGTTTTCTACAGTTACACCAAAGTATCACGGAGGACACGGTCACAGTGCTGGTGAGAGGTTCTTCGACATGATGTGTCCTCTGTCTTTGCATCCTACCAAAATCTATTTGATCTCGTTGAATTGCAGGAGACTGTGGACAAGCTGAAGAACTTCAGTGACATTTTCTCAACATACACCCATTTCCTACAAAAGCTTCTTCCTTATCAACTAAAAAGGTCAGCAGTGTTCTTGCATGTGTGAGATAAGGGCAGAGAGTGGAGGAGGAATGTTTTTTAACTGTCTTCTCCACCCAGCCTAGAGGAGGAGTGCCAGACTCCACTTTGCACTGCTGCCCTTACAGTAAAGAATCAGGAACTGCAGAATGATGTGAATAAAGTGACTATGGTGTTTGACAAACTACAGAACTACGTTACCCTGTTGACCTTGCCCAGTAGGTTAACATGAATTATTCAAACCTGTTGTATCGGCCTTGCACCTAATGTATGCCTTGCGTCTTAGGTGTTCGTCAGGATGGTATGCCGCAAACTAGCACCACTGCCGTCTTCACCCAACTAGCGGCTTGCTTGCACAGTCTTCATGATGTTATTAAAGGTAAAGCAGTTTCACCTTCATGACCTTGGATATAATTTGGACGTGTTCCATATCTACTGCAAAATGGACGTTCAGGTTGTGCTCATCCGACTTAAACATCAAAAGCCAAATTTGCGCTGCCCGAAACCGTCTTGGAACAGACTCCTCATGCTCATCTTTGCATCTGCAAAATTAAGATTAACAGTTTTATTTTTTACTTAACTCAAATGCATTGAAACATAAAAGCGGGAAGTTGGCATATGTGGTGATAGTTTTCATTCAGTCAATTCGCAAGTGGTTCGATTGTGATGTGCTTCAATGAAGTGATGATGTGCTTCAATGAAGTGATGTCACCTTTAGCAGACATCCCCATGAAATAAAGATGAGTAGCGGTTGTCTCATTTCCCCAAAGGAATTTGTTTTTGTAACGTGAACAATTACGGTACATAAAAAGATGGAATTTAACCAGAGTTTCAAATTGGGCATCATACGCTGCAGTGTGAACACAGATCGTGATTTGACAGACCGAATATTGTTGTAAGGACAAAAAAAATCAGTTTGTCATGTTTATAGTGTATAAAATCAGCAACAACAAAAAATTAGAGACAAGTTGGTTCTTGATATGCTGGCAGTCAGGGGTGGATTACCTCTATAGCAATCTCTTGATCATTTTTTTTTTTTTTTTTTTTTTTTTTAGAACTATCTTGCTCGTGTTCCATAATATTTATTAATATTTGGCAGAGCTGCGGATGGTTGTCATTTAATTTCACTTCCCTAACCGCCCTCATCATGGCATCTGGTGGAGTCGGGCCCTTGTCTTCAGTGTAAATTATCTGCCTGTGTTTCTTTATATAACCAGTTCAGAGCACACCCGTCACTCTTTTGTGTAGAAGTGGTTCAGAAAATGGATAGTTTCTTTGTATTAAAAAAATAAAAAAACAACCAAAAAAACAGAGAAAGAAATCGTAACCTTACCATACATGATTTCGGGTTTAGTTGTAAAAGTGATGACCAACCCCAGCTAAAACCTTTGCTTGCAAGGCTAACAAAAGTCTTAACAACTAGCTAAGAGTCCAACAACTAATGACAATCTGAATTATGCATTTTCTTTTCCACTTTTTAAAAATAAACGTTTTTTCTAAACCACTTTTATAAAAGTTTAGAATAAAAATATTGAAGCGCTTTTTACAATTTGACATGAAAAAAGCTCAAGTCCTGTCACATAAGTTCAACTTTATTTCAAGCAAGACTATGTAGCTAAGCTCCGATCCCATACTGTAAATGTCCATGCAACAATTTGAGAAATTGAGAGATGCCGCCATCTAGTGACAAGATAAAGGCAGTGTGACAAGCAACCTTTTTTCCACTATGGTAAATGTGACACGATATGGGGTAGTGTAGCAAGACTAAGGTGATACAAATAAAAACAACCAAGCCTGATTACATATTGCAAAACCACTTCCGCTAGATGTTTATTTTTATTTTTATTATTATTATTTTTTTAATGATCACTTAAGTCAGAAGAGACGCTAAATAACCGCAACCAAATCACGAAGTTGATTGAAAACCTTTAAAATTTTTAAGCCAAGCTACTTATTCAGAACCCTTAAACCAAGCTACATGTTCTACTGTGAATTTTTGTATGGCTGGGTATTTTTTTTTTCTTATCAAAACTTACTACACGTGTCCATTTTTCATCTGCAGTCATCTTAAAATGTGATTCCAAATGGTCACAATAGAGATACCTCTCTCTTCTTACTCTTCTGCATGCATGTGTGTGTCTATATACGTACAGAAATGTCAAAGCACTACAACCAGAAGGCCAGCTTAGAGCAGGAGCTCCCCACTGCCACACAGAAGCTCTTCACCACCACAGAGTGTCTGCTGGGCTCCCTCGGCTCACTGACCAACAGCACAGGCAAGGTACGGCCAATAGGGGGCGATCTGCAGCCAGGTTCATGATCATCTCTTCCACAAACGCACACCACACTTTAAGCCTTGTGATGCAGTTGAGATTTGACAGCAGTGTGAGATCATGATGCTAAATTGCCACTATAGGCAGAACTCAGGTGGCCAGCAGTTACATTTTCAAAGCAACTGTCAAAATCACAGTTTTTGCAGCTGCTCCCCAGCTATAGTTACTGATAAATGATTTCTCTTTTTGAATAAAGACGTGTCTGATGGGAGGCCCAGTGCGGTAGCTTGCACACATGCTGCCACAGGATGTGTGAAGGGAGCATTTTGAGATGGCGCATCTCTGCAGGGCAAATCCTAACTGCACATTTATTCTAGTTCTACCCATCACTGTTGCCTTCTATCGCAAGTGACTGCTAAAGGTTGAATTTTATGAGGCTTAATATCTGTGGTTTCTTGCAGCTTGCCACATTCTTCAGCAACAACTTGGATTTCTTCACGTCATCGGGCTATGGTCCCAGAGGAAACACAACAGCCCTTAACCCTTTACAAGCTGAGATTATGCTTTCCAACAAAAAGAAAGCAGCTGCTTACATGCATGCGCTCAAAAAGGTAATCATTTCCAGCCTCTTCTCATTAGGTTAATGAGCTTCAACATGCTATATATAGAATGCTAGATACAGAAACACATTTAAGCAGTAGTACCGTAAACTACTATTATGTTATCATGTATTTGTTGTCACTGGTTATGTTTAGCCCAGGCCACAGTCCGTTCCATACAGGGAAGCGCTGTCCAATCGCCGGATCCTCACCAGCTCCACTGAGAGTAGAGAAGGTCTCACTCAACAGGTATGATCCTGATTCCTCTATTGATCACTATAAATAGGTTGCATGTGTTATGTGACTGTCTTGTATGAGGTTGTTATGGAAAAATATGCCATTTCAAGTTGATATAGTATTTCACAGTTTAACGGGTGAAAATAGAGCTCAGGCTAGCTGATTTCAAGCGATCTTTGTTTCTTGTTAAAGTGTTCAAACCCAAAAATGTTTCAATATGTTTTTTAATACTTTGTCCTTCACTCCCATATTTGTTTTATTTATTTATTTTATTTTTTATTTTATTTTTTATTTTATTTTATTTTTTTTGCTAGAGAATATAGAAGGCTTAGATACAGCTTCTGACATGTGAAGGGGATGCTTAAAGCAACGGTAGTTATTACAGAAAACGACCAGCAGGTAGCAGCAGAGTATAAGAGATCAGCCATGTTGCAACAAGCTCTTTTTACCAGTGTTTTCAACAGATTTGTGAATAATGATGAAACTTCGCTCTATTCTAATGCTAATTACTGCGAAACGGAAACAGATACAAATATCATTTTTTTTTTTTTTTTTTTTTTTTTTTTTGATAATAAAAGAAACGATAATCTTTCTTTTGGTAGGTTCCATGTTTTTATAGCAATAGAACACAATATTCTGTGGACCTTGCAAAATCTGTCAAAATCCTGTAAAACAGCCGGGAGCGAGGACGGTTGCTTCAGTGAAAATGGCTGGGAGTGAATGAGTTAATATTGTGTTTGTGGAATATGAGTTAAGCAGCAAAAGTGAAGTGGCCATTTTGCCACTTGCTGTCAACTGAAAGTGACATCACAATTTATTTCTAAAGCTGAGCCATGATTGGTCGTTCCCTGAGGCTTGAGCAACTGTGATGTCATCTTCAGTCGACAACAAGTGGCAAAGTGGCTGCCCCCTGAAATGGATATAAATGAGTGGATTTTGCAGCATTGCAATGTAAAATTAATCAATGCTGTGTTTTGACTTGTGAGGACACATCCAGTATATTATTGTCAATAAAATTTCTGTGTTAACTTCCCCTTTAATCGTTGTGATCAGCTCCCTTAGTTTAACTGTTATTTTTTTCCCCTTGCTGGCCTCCTGCAGGTGCAGCAGAGTCAGGAGAAAATTGCTCGCCTTGAGCAGGAAAAAGAACACTGGCTCCTAGAAGCTCAGTTGGGGAAGGTGCGGCTGGAAAAGGAGAACCAGCGCATTTCAGACCTGGAAGCACAGCTCACCATGGCTCTGGGGGCAGGTCAGAACTCGCAGACGACTGCGGTCAGCTCGCTGACACAGAACCATGAGGAAGTGGAGACGCCTCTGAAAACGGCTCCGAAAGAAACTATGTGCACCAGCCTGGTACAGTCACTTATTACTTTTATCTTGTTCCTCTTCATGGCAGGATTTTCTTTAACTTGCCTGTTCTTGTTGCTCCCACGCTCTTTTTGTGAAAAAACTCAGACATCCGCCTGAGCACAATAGAAGAATACATTTGTAAAGGTTCATAGTGTGCCTACAATCCATAACTGCTCAGGTCTCACTGGTCAGGCTGACTGTTTACTCAACAGCTGTATATGTCTCCTCTCTCCAGGTTGGCATGTTGTGTACCGTACCCATAGCTGAGCATGTGAGTGGCTATGTATTTATATGAAAAAGTTCAAAGCAATTTATTCTCCGTGGATAAATCGAGTGTAACATTGCAGGATGTTGCGTGTGTTTTGCAGGTGGGAGACGAGGAGTCCAGGGAGCAGCTGATAAAGACTCACTATATGACCAGAGTGGGAGAGCTCACCACTCAGCTCCAGGTGTCAGACAGCAAAGCAGTGCACTTTCACTCTGAGGTGAAGCCTTCTCCTGAAAGTCTATCTGAAAACCACGTCAGTGCTTTTTAGCCATTTAGCATTGGAAGTCATCTTAGTAGTGATTGTTACTGGGTAGGTGCAAAACACCAGCCATAACACCTCTCCTTATAAGGTATGCGTTCCTTCCAAATATGTGAAGGACAGCGACGCTATCAGTATGTGGCCCTCATCTTTTCTCTTAAAAAAAAAAACTAAAAATAAATAAATAAAAACTAGGTATTAGGCGATTAACATTTTTTTAATCGTACTTAATCACATGAAATCAATAGTTAACTCATGATTAAGCACAAATTTTATATCTGTTCTAAATTATACAATAAAATGTACACTAAAATTTTTCAAAAGCTTTAATTTTCTTAACATAAAAGTGGAAAAAATGTTAAATAGAAATATGGCTTCATCTTTTAGGTATTAATACATTAATTTCATAATAATTCACAAATTGAGTTAAATAAAAAAAAAAGTACTGTAAAAATTAGGTCATTTTCTGCCACTAGATGGCATAATTGCATTTGTAAGATGTCGGTGATAGCTCAGTGCATTTGTCTTTTCATATTAAGAGCTATCTAATCTTTAACATGAAGTAATCAAAATTGTCAAATACAACTTGACCCAAGTCTCCACGAATATATGCATTATTATTAAATTTATTACTGCGAAATTTTGACGTGGACCTGTCTATTACGTTGCGACTGGAATCCCCCCCCCCAAAAAAAAATAAATAAAATAAAAATAAATAAATAAATACAATAAAAATAGTGGTGTTGAAAGAAGTTTAAATTACCTCGAAATGTATGCACTAAGTTTGACACCCCTAAAAAAAGCACATTAGCTACTGGCTTTCTTTATACATCTTTGTCTTAATGCATTGGTATGTTAAAAACTGTTTTTCCTCAACTCTAGGGTCAAAATGTCTGATGATGATTTCTGATGAGGGATATAACACCTAAGAATGTGCAGCTCAGGTTTGGTACTTTTTAAGCAGGCCATTAGAGCAGGCGTTAACAGCAAGAGAGTTCAACTTGAGCAGACCTAATGGAAGTGTTACATGTACAGGCACTGTCGTATTTATTTTCCAGAAAAAAACAAAACAAAATATTTGTCAGCTGGGTTTATTGGATAGGGCGATTACCGATTACCCAAGTAATTAATAAGATCATCCATTGTTAACAGCTGTGTTACTACAGCCCCAAGGGACCCTAAGGAAAATTGAGTTAATCCTGAATTTCACACAGGGTTAATGAATATTCTGCATACACTGTAACATATAAATAGAAACAGCCTAAAAGAGGCCCAAATTTATACAATTTATTTTAAATTTGTGGCATCTTATGGGCTCATGGTCTAAAACTTAGAGGGCAAAACATTTTTTTGTTATACATTGAAAAGTAGTTGGAATTTTAATAACATCTTCTTGTCACAGCGTGACCGACATTATCTGCAATTTGTATCCTAGCAGCAGGAATGCACCCAATCTTTATTCTGTGTCAGAGATGATAAACTGTCCCTACTTCATACCACCACCTTTACACCGTGCCTTCAAATGGAGGCATGCAGTATACATTTGTGTGTAAAAAAAAAAAAAAGTTTTCATCACTTTCTTTCTAGTGTCGCGCTTTGGCCAAGAGGTTAGCCATCGCAGAGAAATCACGCGAGACTGTCGTGGAGGAGATGAAACGAGCCAGTCAGAACATCACACACCTGCAGGTATGTTAATCTTCCAACAAAAGACAACATTCTCTAGCTCCCTCAGCTGAAATTATGTCGTGTGCCGCACAGGATGAACTGAGCACGACCAAGAGGAGCTATGAAGACCAGCTGAGCATGATGAGTGACCATTTGTGTAGTATGAACGAAACGCTGAGCAAACAGAGAGAGGAGATTGACACACTCAAACTGGGCAGCAAGGTACTTTTTTTTTTTTCTTTTATAATATTTATTTATCAACAAATGAAGCTTACAGGCTTACATTGAGGACCATCTGGTTCTTCTTCTAGTTCTTTTTTTTCTTCTTCTGCTGGTTCTTTTTTTTCCCCTTCTACTGGTTCTTTTTTTTCCTTCTTCTTCTGGTTCTTCTGTTTTCTGGTTCTTGTTCTTCTTGATCTTGTTCTTCTGGTTCTTCTTGATCTTCTTCTTCTTCTTCTTCTGGTTCTTCTTTGTCTTCTGGTTCTTCTTCTTCTTCTTCTCCTTCTCCTCCTCCTCCACCACCACCACAACCCCAAACAACTAAGGTAAAAAATGTACCCAGAAAAATGTTAGCATATCCTTGTGTAAATACAACCAATAATAAAAACGTTTCAGATTATCTTAACGATTAAGATCACTTCATGCCAACTAGCTTCCGAATTATATAATTTATTAGTTTTGCATGTTGAGGCTAATCGCTAAATGGTTAACAGTCTAACTGCTGCTTTGTTTCATTACTGTACCTATTTTATCTCTTTCTTTTAACTGTTTTTTCACCTCTTTTTTTTTTTCTTCTTTTTTTATTCTTCCCTATGTTTGGGACAATTTTGGTCATTTTGGAAGTTTTACAAAGTTCTTTGGGGGTCACATCAATAACTTCGGCCCTCATCTATTTGCATCATCATTTGTAGTAATATTAGTTGGCAATTGTGCAACTTTGGATCTTTTAGCTATTCTATTTCAAAAGTTAATAGCAATAACTATTTTGAATACAATTTCATTGAAGGTGCTTAACCCCACACACACATTTAGTGGCATCGTTAGCATTTACCAACATTACCTAATGGGTGAGCTCTGCTGCTGTTGCGGTATAAAAGAAAATTGAAAGCGCCAAGTGAGTGGGTGAGAAAACAGTGTTTTCAGCCGTTGAGCCGTGACGTCGTAACGATTCTGCCAGTTACAAGGTGGACGCGGAGGTCGGTGATAGTAGTGTGCTTACTGCACGGTCTGATGGGAAAGGCACCTGCTGGCAGCATCTGAAAAAGACATTAGGTCTGAGTTGAAGAGGTCCACTGTTGAGTGTGTTTGTGTGTGCACGCGCTCCAACGCCAAATGGCAGGACTGAACATGCGTGTGATCTGAAGGTATTTTCGTGAAGGACAGAAACCAGACCCAGCATGTTTCTAGATTCTTCAAAGAATGCAAAGTAAACTTGAGCCCTTAGTTTGATAGATGACACAAATCGGGACATTTGTTTTCTTTTTACTATCATTTAATATTCATACTTGTGCTATTGCATATACAATTCTTTCAAATCCAGCTCTTTCACAGTTTCTCAAAAAAGTGATGTGCAAACTTGGATTAAAAAAAATAAAATAATATACATCTATGTCTTCCACAGGCAAATTCAAAGAAGAACAAAGGTCGCTAGCGGTCTGCTTCCAAAAAAATAAGGCTCCATTTGGGATCATGAGAGCACCTTGAAGACACTCTGGAGCCCCCCCAGCACCCAGACACAGACCTCCTACGGCACCCTGGTACTAAGACCATCACGTCACCAAAAACCGGATCACAAGCAAAGCCTCAGAAACGTCCACGTTTTACATTGTGGCAATACAAACATTGAAGACTGACTGAAGAGGCCTTTTCTTTCCTCATGACACAACTTCACATTAATTGTGCCGGAAGCTGTTTGACCTTTGGACCAGAGCAGAATCGGAGAGGAACCACTTTCCTTCCAAGTAGAACACAGGAAATTGATCAAGTTTGCTGACTTGAAGACCAAACCCTGTTGATCAATCAGCCTTTCTGTTTTTTCCGGTTGTGTTTGTATGAGGGGAAAATGATACTATTCTTGCTGCCTATTGAACACAAAATGTGAGTGCGGATGTTTTTACATGTGCATATTGTTTCATGCCTTTAATGTATATCCCTTCTAACACTAAGAAGGGCTTCCAACGATCAACCAACACTTTAACACTTGAATCCATCCCCTTGTCTGGACAGTCCTTTTAAGAGGACAACAAAAAGTCTGCCAAGAACCTCTGACTGATTAACTGTTTACATAGAAGAAAAAGTCTACAATGGACAAGTTCTGGCTTGTAAAGTGTCCCATATGAGCGTGAGCTTACTTTGCAACAGAAGTATTTTTTAAATTTTTTTTTACAGCACCAAACTAAGTATGGATATGCCCTTCAGTTGGGATGTTGCAAGCTCAAAATTTATTGTATTATTTTAAAACATACATTTATGATATGTACTGCAATATTAATTGTATGTTTCAATCTTAAAAATGAATATAAACTGTATTAATTCCTGAACGTGCAAATATTTCTCACAAAAAATGTGAAGTCTGTACCTACTTATTTTGGGTGTGTCTCAAAGTTTGTCTAATGGGATGTGTCGTTGCCTGGACTCTTGAACTGTTGCTTATTAAACAAGCTGGTTCATGCGGCGTGCAGCTGCAGTTTCGGTTCGGGCTTGTTGTGGCATGATGAGGTAAGGCAAGGCCTCTCAATGCTTACCTGCCGGTCTTCACTCGTATCACAAGGATTTGCTACCTGTCCATGCGATGGAAAGTACTGTACTAGTCGTGTAATCTTGAAAGCCCACAATGTGTGTGAGAATCCGAATAAAGAGATTTCTATTGAATGAGCTGGCTTTGGATAATCCTGTACATCATTTTCTGCATTTTGATTAGTTTTTTTTTTTGTTTTTTTTTATTTTTATTAATATATAAGTAGTAGATCTCCTCTAGCATTGGGAAATAAGTCAGCACAGTTTAATTTGACATGGGTTTCTGTTTCAAGATTGTTATCTCTTGGTGTCACTTTCTTTGGCAAAAAAAGTTATGCTCCGCCTGTTGCCGTTTGTAGTGCTTGGAAGTGCTGGAGATGTAAATGCTACTTCAAAATTCACTAGCTCGATTATTTGAGTTTGGCAATTTAGTGTGTAAGTCGTTCATTTGATGGAATTTATACTCTCCACCTAAAGAACAATAAAATGAAAGCGGAACAATATACAATTAGTTCCCCCGCCCCCAGCATCTTTCACTTTGATGTGTATTTCAACTAGATTTTAGAATGTGTGAATTTTACTTATGCTCACAGTTTTGAGGTTGTGAGTTCGAACTTCCGCTTTGGCCTTCCTGAGTGAGTTTGCATATTCTCCATGTGCTTCTGTGGGTTTTCTTGATGTGGCTAACAAACCAAAGGTGGTTGATCCTCTTTCAAGTTCTTCAGCATTGCCAACATATCAACATTGCCAGGCTATCCTTGTAGGCTACTACTACACACAATCAGTGACTACTATTAGCTATGTTTAAATGTATTCTAATTATTAAAATAAGTTTTAAAATAGTGTATAATGTTCTGTTTCATATATTAACTTTTAACATCTTTTGTAAGGCACTTGTTATGGCACACTGAGGGCCAGAACAGGCCAGCTACGGCAAATGCGTCTAGTTCATGTTTCTTGTGAGTATACCAAAATTGCAAGGTGTCTTCATTTTTATTTTATTTTATTTTATTTTTGGTGGCCGATAATTATCGTCACTTTATCGACCAATTTGAAATCAAACAAATAAACAAGATAATAGAGAAATCTGCCAATAATTATTGCCAATTTGATTTCATACAGATAAACCAGGTAATAAGGAAATCCAGCAATAATTATAGACTTGCCACGTTGGTCCATCTGTTGTGGTTCTGGCTCATATCAATAAAATTCAGTTTCATGGTGCTTTAAATACATTTAAACATTGTGCAAAGTTTATACAATGTTTCAATGTACAGTATTTGTTAGACTTATAGTAGGACTCGAAAGGATATTTGTATTCAAGTTAATTTTGCAAACAATTATCGGCTTACTTATCGGTTATTGACATCGGCACTTCTAAATTATTGGTTTATCGGTATCGGTTGAAAACAGCATTATCGTGCATCCCTATTTTTTTTTAATGTTGAGATATTGCAACCTTTTTTTGTCCCCATGAGCACCATTTAATGCAAGAATAGCTGAGCATGCTATTTTACTTGAATTCTGATTTCAAAACCAGCTATTATTCATATTAATATTATGATGAGGTCTATGCTATGACGATTATGCAACCATTTTCAATTCAGTTCAGTTGTAACGGCCCAACTACAAAGAGAAGTCAACAAGCTTTTTTTTCCCATATTCCTAAACGCACCACGGCTGTGTTCCACTGTTCCTTCCTGCAGTGTCCTGTCGGAGGACAGTCCGGGAGAGTTAACACTAAACACTCCCGGGATTCACTCTGCCATTTTGAAGAGAAGCGACCGGCCGACGTCAGCCTCCGTCAAACTTAAGTGATGATCTCAAAGAGTGAACTACCTTTCTGAATTTGTAACTGTAAGTTTGTACCATTTGTGTCTTCTTTCCGTGGAGTTGTGATAGTTTGTGCGGCGTTCCAAAAGTCAGTTTTTTTTTTAAGAAATTGGGCTAATGTTTTTGCACTGATAGTTGTCAGACATAGCTATGCAATGTATCGGTGAATGGCTTCTGCCGTTAAAACACGTGTAAAGAGTGTGACTATATACGCAGTAAAGTTCACTAAATCAAAACAATGGCGTAAACTCGGAGAAGGGGCCTGCGTGTTCGCGACACGGAATCCCAGGCGGCGGTGTCGTTGGGTGTCAGCGGCTGGAAGCTCCGCTTGGCATTACCGAGGAGAGGAAGTGTGGAGATGGAGAGATTGTCCTGTGTTTTCACGTCTGTCTTTGACATTTACTGTACATCTGTCCACTGTAGAGAGCACGACATCGCCAACCTTCAGCCCCTTTTCCTAACTTTACAACGTAAACAGTGCACACTACGCGGTCACAATAATAGGTACACCTGCACAATCTAATAACAGAGGTCGTTCATCAACATCATCCTGCTTTGAATGCCAACTTTAAAGTACATCTACTCAGAAAAATGATAGCCAACCTTATAAAATGTAACTTTGTCTTTATTCTCAATCAAAACAACATTACCGTACTACGTTTATCTTTTTAAAAGCAGAATTCCCTTTACACAACTCCCTTAATCTCAATTTAATCTATTGTGAACTGTGAAAGGTCCAGTTCAACAAAACATTCTAAACTTTTAATGTCAGTATAAAGCAAAAAGAGGACTGCTCCCATTCTCGTGGCATGTGTTAATTTTCCACTGTTTATGTTTTATTAGGGAGGAAAAGAGCTGCGGTCCATGGAATGAAAGTTAATGACGGCTAACTAGTGATGCTAGTTGCACGTTGTGTTTCCAGTGTGTGCTGAGCAGCAGTTTCTCTTCTGCTCGCTGACTGATGAGTCGACACTTTGCCTCTGGAAATGGGTCATCGCATTCTCAGCTCTGCACTTGATAACAGTGGTTGTGGTCACATCAACATCTATCAAATGCAAGTCTAATTGGGTTGTTATTTCTTAACCTTTTTTGGTTTATTTTCACTATGGAATTACCAGTACTATTCCATTTAGTTGAACTCATCGTAGTTTTAAGGCCACGGTTTAACACACCGCATGATTGAGCATGTTGGAATTGCACACCCATCAGCACATGATGCTCATACTTAGTTTTGTAAAGCAGCTTTGATGACTGATGTCAAAATGGGGTGGCCTCATTTAAAAAACAGATTGGTGCTTTTTGTGACCCATTTGACTCACTCAGGTCAATCTGTCTGTTATGTGTTCTAGCTTGTTTGGCTGATGTGACTCAGAAATATTTTGCATTTCATATGGAGCTGTATTTGAAATGGGTTCATCACTTTGTTGTATTTCGGCAATATTTGTTGTATGCTCAGACAAATGAACATATTGCCATTTCCTGTGTGCATGGCTGTTTGTCCCAAAGGAATGTATGGAATTTGTTCTTTTGTTCTCAAAAGATTCATCATCTTCTTGTTTCTGTTCTGCTTAGTTAGCAGAAGTTCTGCCTGGGAAAACATTGAGATGTAGATGATGGTATGACCTCATGGAAAAGCCTTTATTTATCTTTTGACTTCCTGGTTTGTTTGGAGCTCAATTCATTTGCAAACTGTCCGTCTTTACATCACTGCATACAAAGTGAAAATTGGGAATGTAATCTGGAATCAAGTTTATTGTCCGTGTTGTTCATTCCTATGTAGTTTTCCCAAAGTTTTATTTGGCAAATTGTGAATTGATCGTTCCAAGCTGTCATTAAAAGTGGATCACCCGTCTGGAAATATGAACATCTAAATACAAAATGGACAACAGTGGACTCGTCCTTACTCAAGGCAACCACTTTGACTTATTTTAACAGTAAGGTTACCAAGGCAACCTAAGCATGGACAGGCATCACTTGTAATCTTCCTGACAAATATCACAGTACTGTACTGAAAGAACCCCAGACTTGATTTGGTTAATATCACAAAATTCCTTTGATGTCATATGACGCTGTCACGTGAAAATGTATTTCATTTCAGTACATGTACTAGACTT
>NC_135424.1:16587500-16637500 GCF_051991245.1 Festucalex cinctus
GAATTCATTGCTTCATTTTTTTGGTAATATGAACTGAAATGTGTTTTAGTGACATGGACAAAAAGAAAAAAAAACTGCAGAAAGGTTTTTGCATTGGTCTTAAAAGCTGTCAAATGATTACACAAGTTTGTCAACGCAGGTAATTGGCAAACTGTTTTGAATTGTGCATCATTGTATGTCTTCGTGTACAACTGCTGCTGTTGCAAAAGCCCAAAACTTAAACTCAGTCTTAAATTGTGCTTAGCTATTTAACTTACTGCCAAAATGATTTATTTTATTTTATTTTTTTAACTTACGAAAACGTATTTTCTGCATTAAATCCATCTCATCCCTTCTGCTGCTTCCATGAAGTCTTTGTCAAGGTTCAATTCTGGAGCAATGTGTTTTCATTGAATGAAATCTTATGCTTATATGTGATTGTTCAGCTTGGTCACGCTGAACTTCAAATAAGACTGATAACCAGTATGTGGTACCGAAATCCTGTTCTACCAAAGTCAAATGAGAAATAAACCTGTATGACTTGTGAAATGTCCAGAGATGTTATTTTGTTGTTTCAAACCACAGTCTATTCATCCATATACACACTTTCTCATTAGTTAATGATAATAATAAGAAACATACTTCTGGATTCTGCTCTTTGGACTTAATAACCAAAACTGAACCCTCCACTTCCTGTATATGTTTTACACAACATTTGCTGCACAAAGAACTTGTGTGGTGTACTCTGCAAGTGATACATTTTGTGCACACACATACGCATGATAATATCTTAAGGTCAAAGTGTTTCCTGAAATGCTAATCTTCAGCTGGCTGTTTTGCTGTTTGTGGCAGGCGGCTCCACAGCGGCTTCAATGACCTATGGCGAAGCCTTGAATGGCTCCCTGAGATAAGATAATCCCTCAGTGGGGCGCTCGCAAAGATCCAGTTGACACAAAACAAAAGGTGAAACAAAAAAAGCGTAGAACTGAAGCAAGTCTTCTGTAACAAGCTGTGGAATAAGTTATATTTTATGAGTTTCGACACCTCATGAAGAAGCCATCTTTGACACAAACTAAATACTTTACTAAGTATAGTGTAAGCATACAGCAGCAGTACATAAATTCTGAGTCCATATATGTAACAATATACATTTCACTTCTAAATTGGTATTTGTATTTGAAGTATCGGTAAAAGCAAACAATCACAAAAGGAAAGGCTCTTTATGCCAACTCAGTTTCAATCACTGCTGCTCTTTGGAGGCTGATTACTAGTGATGTGCTTCTCGGGTCGAATCCCTGAAGCGTGTGCCGAGTAATGTAGATGAGTGGTTCATGAACGGCGATTCAATGCGTGTGTCGATGACGTACGTGATGACGTTGGAAGCCCCGCGAAGCGGGTGTACCACGTGACTGATTCAGGAAATGATTCGCTAGGTTTGAGTGTAGTTCGAAATAAAAGCGGCAAAGAAACGCTATGGATTCCCCTTCACTTTTTGTGTTTTCGGGTCCCTTACTGCGGTACTTCTTTGCATTTTGCTTTCGATTTGACCGACGACGACGAGCTTCTTTTTTTGCGATGGAGTTCAAGGAACCAGCAAGAAAGAGAAGAAAATATCCCCAGAGTTGAAAATCCCCTTCAGTACTGGGAATCACAGAAATATGCGCTTCCAAGTTTATATAAACTTGCTGTCTCATATCTATGCACCCCTGCTTCATCAGTACCATGTGAAAGAGTTTTTTCAAAAGCAGGTGAAATTCTATGCACAAAAGTGCCTGAGTCCAAAAACTTTGGAAAAAATATTGTTTTTAAATAAAAATGAATAAGCACTTTATTTTACCTCATTTTTTCACATTTTCACTTGTTGCATAAGCACAAACATAGACAAAGTAACACAGAACAATTCATGTTAAAACACTCTTCAAATATATATTCTTTTGTATTTAGAGCATGATTTACACCCCACCATTTTATTGCATGCACCAAGCATGTTATACATTTTTCTGTCCACATGATGGCGTAGTCGAGGAAATGAATCATCTTGAAGCCCCTACGTGTGTGTGAAGCATTTCACTGCAGGGCTTCACTGCTTTGCGGGGCTTCATTTTGCCATCACTACTGATTACAATCACCTGGGAGAACTGTGTAGCACATTCATTCTGATGGAAATGTGTAGCGGCTGCTATTTATTTGCCTTCAATCATGCTGACCGACTCGGGTGGTGGAGAGGTGGTAAGAGATGCTTTCTCCTGGAATGTTTTGAGTGTGAAAAGGAGTATTTGTAAAAAGTGAATTGTCATGCAAGTTAATGTCATAATGGTTGCTTTTCAGTCATTGAGTTTTTGTCTTGTTTGTCCTGCTGCAATATTATGGCATAGCCTATAATGTATTGCCTTCAAGAGTATTCATAATGGTTGTTTTATTGTAATTGCAAATCAACTCTTTTGGCCTATTAACATGTGAAGTTGAGGCTGATGAGTTCACGTTAGTTTTGAGACTCAGACTTCTCACTAGTGACAAAAGCCATTTTAGATTTTTTTTTTTTGGCAAATGGTTGCAGGTCAAGCTCTACTTATCGATAATTGACGATGTGATTGAGAGTATGAGGGAGCTGTTCTTGGATGAGGGCCTTGGAGACTGCGTCCTGGATGATTTACGACATGTAAGTCCTTAATGCATTGTTGGATTCAGGCTATCGTTGGCAAATGAGTGAGGAGGGGAAAAATCTGCGTTGTCTGCTTTGCAGCTTTGGGAGACAAAGATGATGGCGTCGAAAACTATGGACGACTTCAGGAAGAACAACATGGACGCTCCAAACTTTGTGCTGCAGCTTCCACCCAACTATAGCAGAAATGATGCTGAACTCGCAGGTAGCACAAAGATGACAAGATTATTGGTTATCATTTGAAATGTAGGCCTACCTGATGAAGTCGTTTTCTTTTCTGTTTACTTATGATTTACAGCTCCAGTAACAATTCCTGCAAGTCAGAATATTCAAACTTTCCCAGTCCATGCAAGTATTATTCACATTTTGTGTTTTGTATGGAGTATTTTTTGTTTTTGTTTTGTTTTTTTGTTTTTTGTTTTTTTTGGGGGGGGGTTATCCTGCTATGCTAGAGCAACTGCAGTATTGTGCTACCTATAATTCCAACATTTCTAATATTGTCAATAATTGTCATCTAAGCTATTAGACCCGTGCATCTATTGACTGCAAAAAAGTTCTGACCCAACAGCCAATGTACTATCTCCTTCTGTGTACATTTACAGCAAACAGTACCAAATGTTCAATTGCAGAACAACTCTGAGACAATTGCTACCTTCTCATTACCTGCTGGCCTATCGTACCCTGTGCAAATACCCGCTGGAGTCACTCTACAAACACCTTCTGGTACGTGATGACTCGTCATATCTTACCCTTGAAATGTGCAGTTGAACCACGTCCCACTCATTCGCTGCCAGCCATTTTAGAAAATTTCAAAATTTTCAATACCCACACAATATTCCGTTCAATAATTGTATATAAACCGAATCTACCAAATGACAGAATAGACTCCCTACTTTTTGCCTCGTCCCGTTCTTTTATAATTGACAGTAGAAAAATGTAGGTTTGCCAAAATACAACCATTTCTCCCATGGACTCTGAAACTGTTTATTTTGTATAAAATGGGGCAATGATGTCATCTACCGGTGGTTGGGCATCAGTAAAGTTGTTTCCAAGTTTGACATTTACAGTGGAGCATAATCAGATTCTATCCCCACTCTTAAAAAGTATACGTGTCAAAGGCAGTGAATAAGGTCAACCAAAAATGTTGATGAAAATTATACCCTTTTTAAAAGTTACAAAATCATAATTAAAAACAAAATTAAATCACCCATTTTTTTTATTATTCTCAGAAGGTGGCCATTTTGTCACTTGCTGTCAACTGAAAATGACAGTTGTGAAATAGGAGAGCTGTGATTGGTCATTCTATGATGTCAATTTCAGGCAACAGCAAGTGACAAAATGGCCGCCCCCGAGATGTCAAAAACAGGTGGATTTTGCTGCTTAATTCATATTCCACAAACACAATATTAATCACAATACAGTGTTTAGACTAATGGAGCTGCATATAGAGAATATTGTTTGTTTTGACTTCCTCTTTTAAAGACACTTTAACACATATAGGCTGAGATTTAATTATAAAGACTGCATTGATTGTTAATTGCTTTTTTTGTTTATTTCATGAATAATGCATTTATTGTAAATGATAAAATTAATGTCATACTTCCAAATTTCTATTATATTGAATAATCAATTTTGTTAATCAGTCATCAGTGAATCATCTAATTCAATATAAACTTGTACATATTTCTAAGTTGAAGAGGCATGTCTCAAGCACTCGCCGTAATCCCCCACCCACCATATGTTCTTCACCGGCATGTCAACACCGTGAAGGGTGAGAATACATTATTTTAAATTTTAATAATTTTTAGGCTTCTGTGGTGGTAAAGATAACGTTAAAAGCTCAATGTGGAATTAATTGCTATCATTGTTGGCTGTGCCTCTGTCGTGTTATTTGAAAGTTGGTATTGTATAGTGTAACAGTAGCTTACCTTTTTATTTATTTATTTTTATTATTTATATTTTACATTTATTTTATTTATTTTTTTTAATTTTTTTTTTTTGCATTTATTTAACATGTTGTGATTAAATTGGCCTGATTTCATTCCCGTGTTTAAATAAAATATTTGAAATCCAAACAAATAGGTCATGCAGCCATTGACCCAGAACAGATTGTGTTCATTCTGCTGAATTGTTTGGTCTGACTTTTCTGAAAACACACTCTCCTTTTTGTTACTCAAAGGTCAACTTTACAAGGTCAACGTTCCTGTTGTAGTCACTCAGGCCCCAGCAGGTCAGCAAACATTACACCAAGCTCTGCCGAAGGTCACTGAGCCAAGAGAGCCTCCTCTTCCTCCACCGGCTTATTTACCACCCGGTGAAACGCTTCCTCGTGAACAGTCGACGCCGGTCAACTCGTCGTCATTGCTAGATTCTCTTTTACCCTCCAGTGAAGAAAGTAGCCGTCCTCAGCAAAACCCTGTGCCCAAATACTTGCCAATTGAGGTGTCGTCTTCTCCAGAGCCGCAATCTGCACTGACTGGTCAAGCGAGCGAGTCGAATCCAGAGCCAGTGGATCTCGGTGCCAAGAGCTCCACTGTCAGTCACTTGTTTGACTTCCAGATCGGCAGCGAAGAGGTTTTGATGGACACCGCTCAGTTTAAGAGCAGCGATGTTGACGACATCCTCAAAGAAGTCATTGAAGAGGAACGAGAAAAAGCGGCAAGGGCGAGAAATTTGGCTCAAACAAAACCTTACGACCAGACGGAATCCATCCTTGGGGTAATTTCAGTCTCGTAGATTAGAGCAGGTTTTAGGTTGCGAGTCGGGATAAAATGATTTGATGCATTTTAGTGATCATCAAACAGGCATACCACTTTTTTTTTTCTTTCTTTCTTTTCTTTCCCCCTCATGTTTGTTCTTTGCCATTAGTTTGGAAAGAAAATGTGACAAAGTAGATATTGTGCCCTCTAGTGGAAGATAATTTAATTGTTCTGCCTATCAGGAAAGGTTGATGGCAAAGAGTTCGTTTGTAGTGATAAGATTCTGAACAATTTTGTAAAATTTCTAAATTTCTGTTTTATTACTATATATATATATATATATATATATTTTTTTCTTTAAAAAAAAAATTAAATAGTAATTTTGGTTCCCAGGGAGTAACTCTCGTTTATTATTATTATTATTATTTACTATTTTTATTTATTTTTTTTAATCCATCATAACATTTGTCCCCAAGCTGCACCTGGACTACAATGACTTGTCAGACATCGTCCAGCTGGATGGTACGGCCGACAATTCGGATCTGGAAGAGGAAGGCATGCCGGTGGAGGAGAACGACTTCCTGGGTTTGATCAATGCCGAGGCCCTCAAGGCTCTGCAAGAAGGAGGGATGAGCAGTGACGGGAACAGCAGCAGCTCCTCTAGTAGTGACAGCGACAGGGCTGGTGAGCTTGAAGAAATAGAAGATGAGGTAATTGTTTTGATTTTTCTACGCATTGTCCTCCTGCGCTAAGGTGTACCTAATCTTGTGGCCTGTGTGTATTTAAACCTAAGGAATTATGAAGATGTTAATAAAATTGGAACTCACACTTTCTGTTCACCAGGATCCATTAAATTCAGGTGACGATGTGTTTGAACAAGACATCCCAGATCTCTTTGAATCGGAGAACGTCGTCGTTTGCCAGTATGACAAAGTAAGCGGTTTTCCTTTCAGCCAATCAAGATCAGCTTTTAATTCCTAACATTGTAATGTTTGGTTTGCAGATTCACCGGAGTAAGAACCGTTGGAAGTTCCACTTGAAAGATGGAGTCATGTGTTACGGTGGCAGGGATTACGTGTTCGCGAAAGCTGTTGGGGAAGCAGAATGGTAGTGCACTGCTGCTACCTATCCATCCAGTTTCTGTCCTGCTCATCCTTGTCAGGGTTGTGGCAGGTCAGGGCAGCTTATAGCAGCTGACTTTGAGCGAGATGGGACACCAAATTTGACAGCAGTCAATCAGACGGCTACTTATGGTAGCGGGGAAAAACGCATTACTACAACAGAGATGCTGCTTCCCCCCCCCTCTAAATGGTCATCATTGCAATTTAAAGAAGAATCTATATCGAAAATGACTTTAGTTTGGTCGTAAATGCAATTTAATTCACAATGACTGAATTTATGTTGTATTGAAAGAAAACGTGCTCTGGTTTAAAGCATATACCTGTGTTACCAATGTGAGTTCTTTTTTTGTGTTCTCTTTTGTCAAATGCATTTACCGTGCTGTGCCAATGAATAAACCGTGAAAATGTCATGAAGGCTTTCTGTTAAGAATTAGCTTGGACTGTATTTTTACTCTGAACACTTGATTGCAGTACAATTTTTACAGAAGAACCAACCCAGTAGCTGTATTGGAGGAGGGGAATCTGCCTTTGCATTTTACAATGCGTTAGCACTCTACAGTATCATACTGAAAGATCCAGAGTTCTTTCAATAAACAGTCAAGTGCAACATCTGTTGTGTGCCAATATTGTTCATAAGAAGCTTTGGTTAAAAAAAAAGTGTTCAGCCATCTTGACTGTGTGGCTCCCAATTTTTCACTTTTGTTTTCTTTTAGCCAAAAAAAGATTTGTGATGGTATTTGTGAAGTATTTCCAATAGGTTCATGATATGGCATGTTGGCAGCACATCATACATATATGCTACACTTGCATTTAAAGATATGACCACAAACATGGTTTATTGATAAATTTAATACATTCTAAACTGTCTACAAACCAATTGGGGTTCCATGAGTATGAATTGATATTAATAGGTAATAGACTACATTATGTTTGGACAATTCTATGAAAGAATGCGATCACATGAAGATGACTTTTAAGGACAAAAATGTTACCAAAAAAAAAAAGGATAAGGCCCCTCTGAGTTTGTGACCCCAATAGGTTGAGTCAAAAATAACCCAAATTGGGTGGAAATAAAAATTCATAACGCAACCTATTTTTTGGTGGGGCTTGTTTTGTGGGTTATTTGTCTGACCCAACTTTTTAATCGAATAACCCAACTGAATTTGATCAAAAATGAACTGACCCAATTTTTGAGTTATTTAACCCAAAACGTTGGGTCATGTTAAATAATCCATAAAGCCACCCAATTTGTGGGGTGGTTTTGTGGTTTATTCATTTGACCCAATGTTTTGGGCTATTTGAATAACTCAAAAAGCTGAGTTGGGCCCTTTATGACCCAATTTGGGTTATTTTTTACCCAACTGTTTTTATAGTGTAAGAAGTGTTCTTATGTTGTTGTTGCTAACATGAATGTACAATTAGAACAACTAGGAAGTCAAAAGACATCATCATAGGGGCTGTGTTCAGCTTTCGGGGTTCTACACTTATATCGTTGAGATATATTATTACATTGTATGTGCAACAATGTCGCATATTGTACTATAGTAAACAAGCACAAATACTGTACATCCATTATTTATTTTTATTTTTTTAAATACCACTTGTATTGAGGGTCGTGGGTGACCTGTAGTCTATCTCGGCTGGATACACTCATGCTGGTAGCCAATTGCAGGACATTTTTGATCTGTTTGTAAAAAATAAAAATGAAAAAAATAGTGCATGCAATCGTATGCAATGCAGTCCATCCTGTAACAAGCTTGTGAAGAAATGTGCAGTTCAGACATGATGATGGAGTCTTCCTTCTAGTTTCTCTTGGTCACAAATAACCTCTCATTCACATGTTAAGCGGAGAACCTAAAGCGTGGTTTCCTGCTGGGCATGATTTGGATGCAGGTAAGTTGGGAGCTGTGGGCCTTTAGCTTTAAACGCTATAAGAAAACTCTGCCAACGTTGGAGCAGCAGGCACACTTCTTTCCTAAAGCTCCGAGTAAAGATAGTGTACAGGAATGGGTTGCAGAGAGAGTTGATGGGATAAAAAATGATGAGGAGGATCTTGGAGTGCGACACGGTGATGAGTGGCATGTGCAGAGTGGCAGAGATCGCGAAGAACGAGATGGGCGCCATGCAAAGGAAGTCGGTGAAAACGAGCACCGCCATGCGCTTGGCCAGCTTGGCGTCACTGTAGTGATTGGCGGGCGCCGGCTTGCGGACGCTCAGGTAGATGCACACGTAGCAGAAACACACCCCGAGAAAAGCCACGACGTTAAGCGAGAGCACGATCATCACGTACGCCCGAGAAGCCTTCGTGTCGATATCCATCGGCAGGCAGACGCTCACTTTGCCGTAGCTGCTGACTCCCACTAGGGGCAGCAGAGCAACGAGCAGGGAGAAGATCCAACCTGCAACCATGATGGCCACCACGTGGTGCATGCCCAGCCTCTTGTTTAGATCCATGGCGTTGATGATGGTGTGCCAGCGTTCGAAGCTGATCACAGTGAGCGTATAAACGGATAGCTCGCTTGAGAACATTGTCAGGAAGCCCGACATGTCGCACCCTGGGCCCGTTTGCCATTCCGTGCCGTGGTTGTAGTACTCGTGGCGGGAGTGGCAATCCATGCGGGCAATGAGCATCAGGTAAAGCCCCATGCACAGATCTGCCAGGGCCAGGTTACATATGAGAAAGCGGGAGATGGTTAACTTGCGACTGGTAAAAAGCAGCATGACCAGCACGGTGAGGTTTGCGACAATGGTGAGAAAGGCGATTATCCAGGTGATGTTGCCCAGGATGGGACCCAGGAGGTCCTCACAAGGGTTGAAATCATCTGGCACTGGTGTGCAGTTGATGCCGGCGTAGCTGGGACAAATATGTTCCAGGTGTGGATGGTCCTTGTAGAGGTCAGTGCCTCCAACAAAATTTCTGCAAAAAAACAAACAAACTCAATTTAAGTGACTTGCCTAATGGATTGTCAAACCCTCAACCTATGTGCTTACCACTCATGCTACCCCCACATAAAGTTTATCAAATACTACCACCGGAATTTGCTGTTGGAAAGAATAGAGTGACCTGCCAACTCAATACTGTTGGGGTCAACTTGGGTGTGCTGTTTGCGCTAGAGTGACCATCACAGACAAATTGGCTGAAAAATCATGCCGAGGAGTCGAATACCATCCTGCAGCAGTGTGTGACCAGCATGAGGAGGAGGTGCCAGCAGTAATGGATGCTCTCCAACACAATAAGTGAAGCAACTGACTCATAGTTTAAAGACTAAACTGTAAAATTGTGTATTTCTGTCTTGATATTACTCTTCAGCAGAGGTGGCAATAGTCACTCTTTACAAGGGGACGCCCCCCCCACCAAAAAATAAAAAATAAAATAAAATAAAAATTACAATAATGTTCTATGCCCTCCCATTAGTATAAACTCAGTCTTCTGATTAATATTCTCTTTGTGGAACATGAAGTAAGCACCAAAAAACAATAGCGCCCCCCCCAAAAAATCTCAGTGGGCGGCCATTTTGTCACTTCCTGTTGACTGAAAATGACATCACAGTTGCTCAGGGCTCAGGTAACGACCAATAATGCCTTAGCTTGTGAATGTCACATGGCCAAACTCAGAAAACAGGCGAGCAGTGATTGGTCGTTACCTGAGCCCTGAGCAACTGCAATGTCATTTTCAGTCAACAGGAAGTGACAAAATGGCTGCGCACTGAATTTTGTTACTTAATTAGTTGCTGCTTAATGACTTAATTGCTGCTGTCCTTGATAATTTTTTCTCCCTTGACTCCAAGATCTCAATCAATTTCTCACGGTTGACTAACAAACCTATTTTATTTATTTATTCATCTATGTATTTATTTATTTACAAAGCAATGGCTAAAAAAAGTTATAAAAAAAAACATCAAGTCCTTCTCTGCTCAACTCTATCAAAAGTACCAACCTACATTTACAACTTACATGAAATTTTATTATCTCCTTCATTTCATTTTCATTGCGTATACAGTATATTGGTTGCGCAGTTTCCAGATGTTATTTTTGTCCAATCAGATTTCAACTTCTGTTGCCATGTAAATCTCCCCACCAGAATCGCTCTCCGCACTACCGATTCTTATTTGTAGGGAGTACAGTACTCAAGTACAGACACCTGAAAAATCTAAAGTACAGTAACAAAGTATTTCTCATTACTCCCCACCATTGCTCATAAGACTCACCCTAAACCATTCTACAACACCAAACAAGAGTCAATATGAATTAGCTGTAGAAAAAATCAGTTTCACATGGCCAGTGATGATTGAGCACATTATACGTTTTACTCAACTGCACTGCTCACACCACAAAGCCACATTCCTTACAACTGGGGCATCATTTGGGGGGCGAGGGGGGTGTTCCAAATGTATAAACATTTATTTTAACCACTTACGCATGGACCCATTCACAAAACGGTGATGGATTCTTGAGGGCCTCTTGTCTGTAAATATAAAATCAGGTAACTGTGGTTTATTTGTAGTATTGTTTCATGTTACATCCGGAAGAGCATATTATTTACCTGTGTTTGCTGTACCACATGTGGAAAGCGCAACACTGGCTCGCGTACGTCAGCTCAGCCACCCCCAGCTCAACCAGGCTGTCTATTGGAGGAAGGCGCTTAAGAGCAAAAGCAGATTTGGCTTTCAGGCGCTTTACCTGCTCCAACCCTTTTCGGGGGAGGGAGGTCAAAGCTGTGGAGGACACATCCCTGAATCACACACAGACACACGCTTGGGTTAGACGAACTACAGCCCTCATTACACAAAGGCAGGCAGAAAAGAAGCTAGAAAAGAAATTAGATGCTGTCTACAGTTGAGTAAATATACTCCTGGTCACTATTTGAGTAAATATGTTATTTTATTTATTATCATTTTACGTAGAAATGTGGTTAATGTTAACAAATATACACCAATATTGTTTGGTGTATGTTACCAAATTTAATATAATCCTAATGTTTGTTGCTTCTTAACCTTCTGACTACCAGCAATTCAAATTTGTCCTCTGTAGTGGACCTTTTTAAACATGAATATCTCCCATCCATTGCATACGATTGAATTAACTCATTTTGTGCTCTGTAGAGGACATTCAGAGCTTTCCAATGATATCAAATGTGTAGGGCTTTGCTACCTTTGATTGCATCATAAAAGAAAATGGCTTCCCTCAGTGCAAGCACTTTTTAGGGAAGAGGAAAAGTAATAACACTTTTTATTGAACAAATTTAGGCTTTAATTGTTGTTAGCATGTTTCTATAAGACTCTTAAGAGCACATTAAATTATTGTTTGAATTATTTTAACTGTATTTGAGCCTAGGATTTAAGTTTTGAAAAATGTCCTCTGTAGTGGACACATCATAGCTTAAAAATAAAAACTTTTTTTTTTTTTTCAAAAATTTCTTTTGCAGTATTCCAGTTACTTCACAAAGAAAAACATGATCGGACACATTTTTTTCCTGGTAGTCAGGAGGATATTAGCTAATATATAGTAGTGTTTGATGCTAACAGCTAAATGCTAGCTGTTAAATCCCACAGTAGCGTTCAAATGCTTGCTACTATTAGCGCTAGCTGCAAACATGGCTAGGCATTGTGTATTTGTCTATTTTTTTATTTTTTATTTATAACATTTGAAGCTCACTCTGGCTAGTGTTTATGCTAAGCACATACATTTTGAAAGGTCTCTGACACATTTTTGAATGAATGTGTTTTTAAAACTTACAGATAAAGTGGGCCCAAGGCCCCCTCGAAAGCATCTTCTGGAATGTTGCACAGATGTCTGTTGTGTCTTAAATCTCTGTAAATGAAGAAAATTAGCAACATTTCAAGTGGGCGTTTAAAAGTTGAAATGGAATAGTAGGCTACAATGTCCAAAGTTGAACACTGATAAAAATGAATTTGTGTATGTAAAGGGTGTGTAAAATTTGTTCCCAAATGAATCATATTGATCAGATAGATCTTTAACTGTGTAGCAATAGTTCCTTTTCTGGTTATATGGTTGGCATGACACTGTTTTGTTTTGCCATTGCAGGTACCATTGTAATGAAGTCACAAAAATAAATGAAAAAGCAAAAGGCACTAGTTCTGATGGGATTCTGACATCTTGTGAGCTTTGTATTTTTCTAGCACAATTAAGTTGAAGCTCACTTCAGGCCGTTCAAATACATTGTATCTATTTTTGTGTTTACAGCAATCATTCCTAGTTAACTGAAGCATTAACTGTATCTACTCATCAGCATCTATCAGTGTGTGGAAGGGCGAGAAAACAAAGGGACATCCAGTCTTTGTTTAGTCTTGCATAACATTTGTTTGCTCTATATCATGATTAGAAAGAAACAGCTTTAAAAAAAAAAAAAACATACCGAAAATTCTACATCACCCTTTGGTTTTAAGCTTGTGTTTCAAACAAAAAATGGTGACCAAGCGAAGACTTACAGTGTTCTGATGAAGGTCCCATTGAACGCATGTGGGTTGATTTCCTTGAAACCGCTACCGATCAGGCTTCTGTCAAGGTCAAAATTTACTGTCAACAGAACCAGTGGCCAAGGTCGACGGAGTGAACATTCAGTTACTTAAGCACATTTGAGAAGCAAAATAAACAACCAAAAAAATCGGAAAGCATTCTTGAAAGATTGCTGCGCCACATTCTGATAATATGCTGACCGAGTCTGAAACATTGACTTACATGTCACTGGTCATATTTGTCATACCATTGAAGGAATTGGCAGGGATATTTTCTATGGCCATGTTTGCTTGCATTTTTCTGCAAAATTAGATAAACACAGAACATAATTAATGAATGAATTAATTAATTAGATAATCGGTAATTAGGTCAAATGACGTGAATACAGTTTGAGCAACTGTTTGTGCTGATATTCGTGGCATTGCTATATGCAAATATACAGGACTGTCTGAGAAAATTTGAATATTGTGCTAAAGTCCATTATTTTCTGTAATGCAATTAAATGAGCACAAATGCCATACATTCTTGTTTCATTACAAATTAACTGAAATATTGCAAGCCTTTTATTGTTTTAATATTGCTAATTATGGCTTCTTCTTTTTTTTAAACTTGGTCTGAAGAAATATTCTAATATTTTGAGAAACGATATTTGAGTTTTCTTAAGCTGTAAGCCATAATCAGCAATATTAAAATATAATAAAAGGCTTGCAATATTTCAGTTGATTCATAATGAATACAGAATGTATGGCATTTTTGCTTATTTAATTGCATTACAGAAAATGATGGACTTTAGCACAATATTAAAATTTTCTGAGACAGTCCTGTAGACCACAAGAAAAAAATGTAAGTGGAAAAGTATGTTTTCAACCACTTAAATTTGTACAAGATTACTTACAGACTGAATGGGAAAGCCAAGGAGGATATTGTGGATAAGTCTGGGAAGTGCATGACCCCAGTGCCAGAGATGCACCTGTGAAAAATGTTTTTACATTATGACATTAGAACGACTGTACAGTACGTGTTTATGTAACGCTTGCCATCACTATCAACTTTTATCTGCCATGAAACCAATTTAACTTTTAAATTTCCCTGTTGCTGTGTATAAAGACAATATTTTTGTTGTTGTCTACATATGATATCTCAGTGGCTGTTAAGATTAAATTATCAATCAGTATACATGGTGACTAAAATAATCTGAAATCAAATAAAAATGATCCAAAAAGGAAATACTTACAAATAATTCAGATCAGGCAGGTCAGTGAATGCACCCTTTTCAATTGTCCTCAGATTTTTCATGTTTTTAAGAGTGCTGCACCAATACAAATACAGAGAAAAATAAGAAAATTTATATAAATCAGATTTGTTGTTTGCTGCAACGGCCACATGCAAAGGTTAAAGCTGTTGTGCTTCATGTGCTAAAATGGATTCATGCAGCTATATGTCATTTAATAAAGCGCTCTTGCACAATCTTACAAACTGTATCCATCTTTTTTATGTATTATTTTTAGTTTTATTAAATATGTCAAAAGACTGCTTTGAAAAAGGTAATCAAACAAAGGCTGAACATTCTTTGTGGAGGACTTTTGCATAGTGGTACAGCTGAAGCGTGATCAGTTATGTACTCCCTTCCAAAAGAAGTGGAACAGTGAGACCAATTATTTTTTGGTGGTGGTGTTTTTTTTTTTTTTTTTTTTTTAATGACTTCAAAAATACAAAAGGTCAGCATTATATCTACAGTAGATCGGACACAAGATTCCACTTCTTTGCCTTGATGAGCTCCTGTAGTGTTTTGTTCCGTTACTGTGCTTCATGACGAAGGCCCCCCGCCCTCATTACAGCACTAAACAATTTTTGTACAATTAAATGTTGCTGTTAATATTGCTATCTATGAATTTGAAGTATATCATGCCACTTCATACACCGCTGGTTTCTGTCTTCTTCAGCACATTCCAAATTGTTTTATTGCCTATTGTGATTGATCTTTTCTCAGATGAAAAAAATGACTTTTTTTTCACCTATATAAAAATAGTTTGTTCAAGCAAAAGACATTACCTGTTAAGTTTTGTACTACATTCAGAGATAAATATCTGTGTAAAAAAAAACGGAAATCTTTTGATCGCTTAGCATTTTGATTTCAAACCCAAATTTCAGGCCATAGCAACAATGGGCCTCACTGTTCAACTACTTTTGGATGGAGTTGTAATTGATTAGAAATAAACAACTAGTTTCAACGTAAACACCGTGCTATACATACATTTCTCTCAAGCCGTAGATGGAGAGGAAGGCGTGTGTCTGTATCCGGGTCGCAGTGCTGTAGTAAATCCTACTGTGGCACACGAACACACATATTGACGTCAGGTTGAGACAGAGATTGTGGGAGATTGAACAAATAATTTCTGAAACATCTAACATTTGAATAAAGCATGAATGAATGGCCTTTAATTAGTTAATGAAATGTTGATGGAATATAACAAATGTGCTTTGCCAGAGTTATGGATTGAATTGATTGAATGGATAAAGGTAAACTCAACAAACATATTCAATTCAGAAGTGTGGATCAAATTGGTATTTCTCGGTTCTTAAGAAAGCTGGTGACACCCGATCTAGGTCAAAAGACCAAATGAAAATGCTGAAGAGTGACGTCTAAACAAAGACACTGAAAGGTAAACAGGCTTGGAAATTCGTCCCTGGCTGTTTTGTTTTCTGATAGAAGAAATAACTGACCTCTTTTTTCTTGTTACTTCCTACGTCTTTTTTTTTTTTTTTCTTTTCTTGGGTTATTGTGCTTAAGTGATAATATTGATAATATTGCACAATTTAGTTTCAAACTTTTCTTCCACAATTGGATTGAATGCTGTAATAAGCACTATTATATTCATACCAGTCAACAATTATCAGCACAATTAAATGGCATCAATTAGAATCGTCAAAGCAAACATATTTTATCAACATTGTCAGAAAGCTGTGAATAGAATATGTACATTATTGTGTGTATGGCTGACAATGATTTAGAATAATATCTTAATACATTTAAAATAGTATTATTAATTTTGTTGGGCTTAATACAGCTACAGTTCTGCAATTATTATGCAGATGTTTTTAATGTTGTGGATAATTATTGCATTATAGCTCAATTTAGTTTTGGATAAAGATTCCAATATAAATGAAACCTCAGATCAATACATACAGTCAAATATTCAAACATGTGCCTAATAAATTATTAATTTTAACAATATCTCATGTATGCACGGCTTTTTTTCTAACTTCAATCACTGATACAAACATCAATACTTGTGCTAATCTGCTTAACTGAACTCAAGAAGAATAAATAAATATACTGTATACAAGAACTTACATTTCTTTTATGTTGATCAGTTTTTTGAAGGCATGAGTTGGAAGTTCTTTGAGGTCAAGGTGTTTGAGAACTCTGTTAAATATGAAAAAAATCAAAAATGTTTACTCCACAGTTTCTCCCTTGTTTTGTATAGTGATAATATTGCATCGATCAAAAAAAAAAAAAAAAAGACACTGAAAAAAAAGATTAAGAAGAGCTATAAAGGGGGATAATTTGCACACAGACAGAGATACTCACATGTATGTAGTAGCTTTCTCAGAAGCCAGTTGCGTGTCATTGCTGCATTGGAAGCTGGAGGCCGTGCAGTGGCAAATTTGCGGACACTTGAATGCCTCATTCGAGGTCACGTAGAGGATGCCGGACAATGCAACCACAGCCCAGAGCACCTGGGGGGTCATTTGTGAAATCAAGAATTCAATCAAACTTGTTTGCAAATTAAAAAAAAGAAAAGAAAAATAATGCGGTTGAAAAAAGTAAATGTGCTATTCCTACACTACCAAAAAAAAAAAAAAAAAAAAAAAAAAGCGGTTGTCATTCCTCCTTTTAAGTATCAGCAGTGGTGTTGCCTTCATGTACTCACGTGAATGTGACTTGCCTGCCTGCCTGGAGGAGTTGCCTAAAAAGTGGAGTACTTGTGACGCTGAGTGGGTGGAGATCATGATAACGCTTTGCCTCCTTCACGATAGTTTCTTCAGAACGCTTGAACAAAGTGCAGGGAAATAGAGTTAAAAGCTTTTAATATAGCGTTAGGTACACCTGCACAAACTAATACAAGAACTGTGTGTCCTTTCAAAAGATAAGATCATTACTACTACTACTACTACGACTACTACTACTACTACTACTACACATGGTGATATGACACACCCATTGATGTATAAAAGTCTCTGAATTATGAAGAAAAATGTATATACCCATAACAGCTAAAGACACACCAGATGCTCATTTATCATTGTATATTAACTCTTATTGAAAAGGTTAAGTTCAAGATAACTTTTTGCATGACCTAGTCGGCAGGGGTGAAAGATGACACCCTCGCAGGGTGCTTCAGTTGTCTCTTCCACTTGAAAACCTCTTAAGAGGATGACAAGTTGACCTGAGGAAAATGGATGCAGACGTAACATAAATTCAACAAAGCCTCTGTGGCGTAATACTACTTTGACAATTATGCTCATTGAAAAAAATAAAAATAAAAATAAATAAAAAAATTAAGGCTGCTCTGAAAAAAAAACCATGATAAGTATTTAATATTATGAGAATGAAGTTGTAACATTAAGAGAAAAAAAAATACAATGAATAAAGTCATAAAATCGACAATAAATAGTTTTAACGATTGTAAAGTAATGACAATAATTTCATAATATTATAACGTGCAAATAATATAACGTCAAGATTTAGTAACCGGAATGAGGTGAGGATGTTATGTGACCAGTAGAGGCGTGTCAAGAAACCCTGTGATGTCTCACTGTCACTTCACAAAGATGATGGTGAAATGTTTTTGTCTCAAATAATAGCCAGTAGGTGTCATCTCCCAACATACACGTTCACCTTCATCATTTTGTTATTGGATGCTGTCAGAGGTTCTTTTTTTTTTTTTTTTGGTACAGCTTTTTCTTTTATCTTTGAGTGCAGACAATTGACCTAGCAACAACTTGCTGACCTTACAAAATCTGACAACTTTTTTTTTTGTGTGTGTGAAAAAGTAGAGAAGGAAGACAAACAAGGGTCCAGTAATGATACAACACAACCTTGCAGAAAACAACAGAATAAAAACCACCGCAAACATCGCTGCAAAGTGGTAGAATTGAGAAGGCCCTGCAGTCATTACTGAAAGTGGTGGAAGAAGCAATTTGCTGTCACGTCCTGTTTTCTTACTATTTCCACTGAAAGGGTCGTTTTCAGGCGGCGGGGAGCTTGAGAGCGAACGAACATCGGCGAGGCATTTGCAGTAACTGGCAATAGGCCCACTGTGTGTGCTGGTTGAGTTTTGTGTTTTATTGCTCAGTGAATTGGACCTCAGCATCAAATCACAATCAGAATGAACCCATTCGGGGACTTGAAGGCTTTAAGAACTCACTAGAGATTGGGTAGTAAACACCAGTTGATGCAGTAGTGTGTAGTGCTAGTCCTTCTGTTGCATAAAGGAGGGGGCAAGGATTCTTATCTTATCACATTTAATGTCACTCTAGTGAGGGTGTGGTGCTTAAAATTGACAGGAGTGATGTTCCTCTTGTACATTGTCCAAGTTGGAGTCATGGAATTAAATATGAAGAGGGGCTGTCACCAATCTTCGTCAACTGTGGGTTTGTGAAGCAGTCGTGATTACAGTAAAAGCAATACTTGGCGTAAATGTACACTTTCATGAAAATGTTGAAATGTTGTTGGCTGAGTTTTCTTGGTATGTGAAGGGGGAGGGTTTTGGGACCTGGGAGAAAATTTTAGGGGTTTTGAGACCTGGGGAAAGGCGTTAAAGGTAAGGAAGGAGTGGCACTCTCGCTAGATCCTGCACTGATTGCCGCAGGTGTGCAATGGCAGAGAATTGGCAACATATAAAGCACAACAATCTTTAAAAAAAAAGTCATTTGACTTCCCAGCTGGAAATGTATCACGGCTCAACACTCAAGGGCAGCACAGGGGAGTCCTTTCATGAGGCAGGAAGTGTCAAGCCAAGGAGACTGAACTTGAGCCAAGACGCTTTGAGCAGAGATAGCAACATGGATGTTAAACATACACTCAGTCAGGAGAGATGATCCCTCTTTACTAGGAGATAATCCTGACATACTGTACTGTATTTTAAATTAAGGGACTGTATGTTTTTTTTTTTTTTTTGTGTGTGGAATTCAAACAGTTTTAACATTGAGTGTGCTACCTATTCTGTTCTGGATTACATGCAGCAATAAGTCTTGATAGTTTATCAGATCAGGAATTCATTTTTTTTTTTTTATTAAAAAAAAAAAAAAAAAAAAAAGATCAGGAATTCAGTCCTTGGACATTGTTTGGAGGATTAACACGTTCAACACCGGACATGACACTAATTGTTGAATAATAATGGAATGGACATGCTCTTTACAATTTGTTGAATGTGCCACAACTGTTCTAATCATGGCATTCTGATTAATATTACATTTGTGGAATATGCAATATTAATAGCCATCTCAGGGGAGGCCATTTTGTCACTTGCTGTCGACTGAAAATGACATCACAGTTACTCAAGGCTCGACCAATAACAGATCACCTGTTTTCTGAGTTTGGTCATGTGATATTTATAAGCTGAGCTGTTATTGGTCGTTAACTGATCTCTGAGCAGCTGTGATGTCGTTTTCAGTCACTTGTGACAAAATGGCTACCCCTACGAGTGGTAGGCTATATGCTGCTTAACTCATATTCCACAAAAACATTATTAATCAGAATATCACCTTTTAGACTAGCAGTGTATGTATTTCAGAATCGTAGCTTCTACTCATGGCCCTTGTTCTTATTGGCTGCTTTGTAAAATCATCAGGTATGAGTTTGTCAGGCAAGTGTTTGTCTTTGTTTTGTTGTTTGCTCTCAGTCTTTCAACACTCAAACGTGTTTACTGCTAGCATGGCTTCATCCAGTTTAAAACTTTCTACGCTCCTCAACATCAAACCATAAATTTCCCAGCCAACTGGACTGCAACCATAGCTGGTGGGATCGGCTTCGGGTGCGATGTACATATGCTTGTGTGAATGTGAGTAATTGACAGAGAGAATGTGTGGGAGACTTGGCACATCTTTGTGGCTAAAAGCACGTTTGACTTTGGAAACTACAGTGGTTGGTCCAGATGAGTTGTGGTGGTCTGCTGAGACAATAAACGGTGGGGGATATCTGAAGACAGCACGATAACTGCTGGTTACAATTTGAGCCTTGTAGGCGTTTATCATCTTGGATATATTTTCAGGCAGGGATGTTCATCTTATGACTAACAGTTTACTTTTAATGCTCATCAAGCTGGTCTTTTCTATTCATCATCGTTTCCAGTTTTATGCAGTCTTGGGTGACAGTGGCAATGTTTACAAAAAGGTTGAAATCATGCTGCAGACGGGAACAAGTGGAAACTGAGATAGCTTGGTGGACAGCTGCTAGTTTGCTAGCATCTTTGCATGACGTGGATTTGACAAGTCAAAGGCGGTTGTATATCACATTTCTTTTCCATTTCAGTTTTCACCTGATTGCTCTTAAATTCAGATTTGTATGCCAAATTACCAAAATGAGTTTGTGTTTTCACAATAAGACATTGGCGGCGTGTTGTGGCAGACTTTGAGGATTCCCCATAAATATCAAACCCAAATTCCTCAGCTCCACAATCTGTGATGAAATGCCTTCTCGTAGAGACAGAAATTTACAGGTGTCATAAAAGGATTCTCTAAGCACATTCAAATTCATACAAGCTTTTTTTGGGGGTGTTCTGTTTTGATGTACAAAGGAGTAGTTAGAATTGCTTAAAATGCTTAACCAGATGCACACAGAAGAGCAGAGAAATTACACCTGTGCTGTTGCAATCATCCATCAAGTTGATCCCTTCATTAAGTTGCAAAGAGGTAAGAGAGTCATCAAGTATTCATTAAGAAAAGAGCAAGTAAAAAACTACAATGGGATTCTTCTCACCAGGTCATGTAAGATGTCTGGGTAATGATGTGGAATGATGATTGGAGTGTTCTTACCTCTTATCAACACCAATAAAAAGACCAAACTTGCATTGACGTGCAGATTTGCATCTTCCAGTAACACAAAATGTCATCCACTGAAGTCTTGGGCACCGTGTGCACGGCGTAAATGTGGGCACAACTTCATTTTGGTTTTGGGGCAAGTCTAGCATGTACGGGGCCTTGTTGGGCCTCACTGGGTGGCCCACATGGAGATGCCTCTATCTGCGAATTTGGGCACAAAAAGTCAGACTGAATATTAGACTCGGTAAAAGCTGGCCTAAATGGTAGCGGAGGTGGCATGACGTGGTGGATTTGATCGAGGGACGGGCAGACAGATTCAGCGTATGTGTGTCGTGGTTGTCATCAGATTTCATCCATAAAAATGACAATAGCATGGGACAATCCCTCTGAATGTCATTGTAGGTTACTATCATCTCTGGAATGCTGTAAATTCCAAATGACGGTCTCAAATATTTTATAATGTTTACATCAAGGCTCATTTGCAACAGTACTTGGAGGTGTCCTGAGGACAATTGCTTTGGTTTTCCGCCATGTTTTGGGTGGGAGTTTCCTTTCTGTGATAGGAACATCCTGTTGTTAAGATGACATACATGACATGATCTTACTAACTCTTCTGCTTCTCAATTTTTTGTTCTTAGTCTCTCTTTTGTTCTGACTATTCCCTGATGTCCTTCGGGTGCTAGCATTAGCATCCTGTGTCGTGCTGCCTGGGGGAATAACAATCCCTCTCAACTCTATTATTCCTGCAAGTGGAAAGTTCATTTTTAAAAGCCTGATAAGCAGTCTCACATTTACTCTAGTCGTCTGTTTTGAGACAGACGGATATAGACTCGATTTAGTCCACGTAATAGATCGAAGCATACAAAGAATGTTGATAAGGAACTGTGAGCAGACCTCCGTGGGTGTATGATATAATGTTGACCATTGCGATCACAGATCACCGAAATGTGAAATGGATGGCGCCATCCAACCTGACCTGTCATGTCCCACGTGTGTGAATCTACATGTGATTGTTTTCTTGTTAAATAGTGTCTTTCATTATGGATCTTTTTTTGAGGTGCATAAAACTTGTTAAATCTAATTACTAACTGCCAAACATTTTAGGAGCCATTTCAAGAACAAACTCACAATAATCCTTCTTGGTCAAAATCGCAGAGCGATGTGATTACGATGAGACACACGAGAGGTCAAGGGAGGGGATTCAATTTGGGAAGACGTGTATCACATGGACAGATTCAAGTACATGCTTTTAGAGATTAGTTGTATTAATCATGGACAACTACCAAACGGCAGTGTGAGCATTCTGCCCTCTAAAATAAAGCCAGTGTCAAAGAAAGGGTTGAAGACAATGTAGTTCTTTATTTCACTAGTAGAACACACTTGACAACTCTCTTCAGGAATCGATTTAAAGTGTAATGTAGCCGGGCAGGTTAAGTCACACCATCAAAATGATAGTAGAATCTGGTCAATCAAATGCTAATCACAGGTGAAATTGCTTTCAAAGGAATTTTTATTTATGAGTGGATACACACGCGAGCGCATTATGAGTCTGTAGCCTTTAAATTTCCTGATTGCTTGACAAAAACTGTCACCATCTTAAAAAATAGCTGTGAAAAGATCCAATGTTCCCTCACTTTTACCTATTCAAACCTTTCAAAACTGTATCCCCTTGAAAGGTACAATAATGCCCATTTGCTATTATATTAATGAACTGTAGAAGCCTGGTTTAGTTGTTTGGTCTAAACTTGCTGTTTATAAGGGCACACATTTACAGTATCCAGTGGAAACATCCATTTTAAGTTAAAAGGTGAGAGATTGCTTCAATGTGAAATTACATGACATTTTACGCTACTACTATAACCTAACATGAGTTATAGATTCACAATTTCTACAATGATTGAGGATACAACCCAGCATCAAAGACGGATATTTCAGGAAAGTATATCAGTTTTCAAAGCGAGCAACTCACAGCACTCGCTCGTCCACGCAGGAGTGTGAAAGTGCCGCAATCAATCCGGATTTGCCAAGACGTGGAGATGAGTGATGTCGGCGCTTATGATATTTAGTCTGGTGGCGAAAGAGCATTGATTGTAGGCTTTCTCCAAGACACTGACCTGTCACAGATAAGATGAAGCTGCCAGAGCGGGCCCATCATACCCTCACACTCGCTCTGCAGCATCAGTTCTGTGAATAACAGAGACCTCTCATCTTGGGAACAACATTTACTGATTAAATTTGTTTAAACACTTGCGTTCCCTCTAAAAAGGAACCTCTGTTTGGAGAAGTGTAGGCAAAATACAGCAAGCTGTTGGAAACAAATATGTAAATTAAGTCAACACCTGCTCGTCCGCTCATAAAATATGTCCAATTTTATATTCAAACAATGTGGACTCAATATGTTTTAGTATAATCCACACTGTTCTGTTTATTTGAAGAGGATTAAGTCAGATTTATGCACTTGAAGAAGCATTTGTATTTGCCACACTACCGGTGATCAATAAGATAATGGTTAAAGAAAAAAAAAAAAAGTTTAAAAAATTCTGTGCCAACAAAAAAGGTTTACTAATTGTGTGGATAATTACAATTTCATTTATGTTCAAACCCTTATCGCTGAACGTCCGGTTTCAGACACGTATTTCCGGTCATTATTTGTGGTTCGGGGTCATCAACATCTTCGTTGTAAACATTGCAACTACTCAAAAGAAACATATATGACTGACTCGGTTTGTCAGCTGAAATTAACACCAAACTGCTATAGTTGCTGATTTGTGTGTTTTTACTTGACATTATTAGCTGGTTGATACATCCATGTTTAGTTTTCTCTCGAGCGAATCTTTGTTGAGATCATTTTGCTTGAAGATGACGGCTATGGTTTTTAGCCCGAACACATTTGCAGTTCACATGACGACCAGCAGATGTCAGGAGAGTTTCTCATAAACTGCAGTCCTCATCATTGGGCATAGTTCTCTGGACATATTTCACGTGATATGAATAAAAGTAGTCCAGGTGATACGGGTTTTAGCAATACATGTAGTTAATAAATTTATGATGAAAGAAAAGTGGTTCTGGATGGAAAAAGTAGAGAGCACATGTGGATATGTGGAGTGTGAAGACTTGGTACTCACAGGCAAACAGAAGAGCAACTGGAAAGACCAATAAGAGTGACTATTAAGCACCATCTTGCAAGTAAGCAAGAGTACCTGTGCTGTATGAATATTGACAATAAGATGAAAGTGCAAACAAAACAAATAGCCCCCTGCTCTCAGTTCTCACCATGACAACCAACCACAAGAAAGTCCTAGAATGATGGAAGCTTGGAGCTTGTAGATGCAGGACCATTGTGGTGCATGTCCTCCATTACTATGACACATTCAAATATAGAGGATTTATTTATTTTAATGGCATGCTTTAATGTCCACTTATGTGTTTTACTTTTTGTCTGTAATGGTAGTATCTGCAGGTACAAAGCTATCCTTTTTGCTTTATGCTTGCTGTTTACCTTTTGAAGCACATCAGAGGAACCAAACACTTTTACTCCAGATGCACAATGTTGGCACAGCTGTTTGTCCTGCAAAATACACAGGAGCTTTAATTGATCAAGACAAAAATCACATTATCCATTCCTTACAGCAGTGGTTCACAAACTTTCCGTACCCAGACAGGCCATCTTGCTTTATATCTTCCTAATCCATAAGACAAACAGGCAATTGCCAACATGACAATTAATTTCCATGCTGCAGCTACATTTTAATTATGCACTCATTTCTGGGCCTTCATGATGAGAGATCAAACAGACAAAAGATATTATGGGCTTTTCATATCTGTAGGGAGGGACAAGAGGGAGTCGGGTGCTTAATAGCAGCTATAACGGAGAGAGTGAGTTTTTCCTTTTTTTTTTTTTTTTTTTGCGTGTGACAATAAGACCATAATTAGCTGTGGAAATGCAGTCAAGTGCAGCATAGGCCGAAGTCATTAACTTGCTGCCCACCTCAGACTCTAAATGACTGCAGTTGGGGGCTGAAGAGGATGGCTTTCAATGTCCTCTATTATTCTGAGAGGAACACAAATTCCAATGATCACATAAAAAATGGCGAGTAAGCTCAGAGCCGCTAGTCTGACATTCAGCTGTCGAGATAAAAAGGGGGTCACAGACAAAATATTGCTGGAAGAGGGACATGAAATTTAATTAGGATCTGCTAATGTGTCCCTCACATGATAATTCTAGTGTTGCCTCCTATAATGCTGTTGAAGAAGGCCTCATGATGTAATAACGTTTCCCCATAATGTGTAATGTAAAGTGAATTCATTGGTGGCAGCAGTGGAGTTGTGGTTTCTGCCTCGCATTCGAGGGGCTCTTGGTTCAAATCTCACCTCAGGGTTAGAGTTAGAGTCTTTGGCTGTGTGGGGTTTCTGCAAGCAATCTGGCTTCCTCCCATATTACAAAAACACAACGTTTGGTTTTGGAAGGCTAAATTGTCCATAGATGTAAATGTGAGTGTAAATGGTTGTTTGGCCTCTCGCCCAGAGTCAGCCGGGATACGTTCCAACTCACATGCGACCTTAAAGAGGGCAAACACCATAGAGAGAGAGAAAAAAAAGGATGAATTAATAAGTTTCAGGCTCAGTCTGTTACCATTCTAAATACTCAAGAGACAACTCATAAAATAGTAAAGTGCTGTTAATGTTTACAAAGGAAATGTAAATAAAACAAGAATGAAGCAAATAATACCCCGACTTCATTTAAAAGACACTCAGGTGAGAGAGGGATGTTTGCAAAGTGATACTGTTGCCTTGTGGCATTCCAGTTATTTATGGAACAGAAAGCATAAAAGCACATATCTAGCTTTGCGATTGTTTTTTTTTTTTGTATATACTGTTTAAGTACTTGATAGTCAATATGGTAAGGAAAATGAAAGTTTTCTGCGCAGTAAATGTATCTTGCTCGTTAGCATGCTTCTTTGACAACTTTCATGCGAGTCATTAAGCATAAAAGGGGAAGTCAACCCCCAATTTGTTTTATTTATTTATTGTTTTACAATAACATGTTAGTCTAAACACGATACTCTGATTAAAATTGTGTATGTGGGATATGAGTTAAACAGCACAATCCACCCGTTTTTATCCATCTCAGGGGGCGGCCATTTTGTCACTTGCTGTCGACTGAAGATGACATCACAGTTGCTGAGGGCTGAAGTAACGACTAATCATGGCTCACCTGATTTTTGAAGCCTATCCGTGATTGTTATCTGATGTAATTTTCATTCAACAGCAAGTGACAAAATGGCTGCCCCCTGAGATCGGTAAACACCTGTTTTTGCTGCTTAATTAATAGTCCACAAAGGCAATATTAATCAGAATGCTATCATTTTAGAACTATTAAATCCACACTAGATCAAATATGGAATAAAACATGGTGGAGATGACAATAAGATTATACTTTTATATTGTACATAAACCACGATTCCTCTCTACTGTCATGTTTTACAGCACTCATGCTGGATATTTTAGAATAACGGATGAATATTTCATATAGTGATGGCGTGGGATCTCGCCTCAGATGCTGCTGGCGATGGATACCATGGCTACACTCGCACACGCTGACTTAATGCGTCTTCTCCATCTGAAATGGTCGGAGCTGTCGATGTTTCCTTAAAGAAACAAATGATTGTCTTACCTAGATTTGATCTGGTGAATCTACGAGATGTTCAGGGCAGTCATGGTGTGATGTGACTTGTCACAATTGATGTCCAGCTTGTGTCCTGTGGGAACAGTTCTGCTCTGCACACTGAGATGGAGCAGCAGGCAAGATTCATGCAGAAGTCATGAGCAACAGACTGAGGAGTGGACATACTTAACAATTGTATTTCTGACATCGATAGAAGATGTGAAGAAAATGTGGTGTTGGTCTCCCCTTTGGCACGCAGCTGTAACAGCATCCTCTCCACAGAAACATGAGGTCAGAGATTATTTCTGTTGGGACTTGAGAGCTAATTTGTCTGTCTAGTGAGGTTGAGGTCTGGGCTCTCAAGTTTTCTCAGCTCATCCAAGAATGTTTGCTCACATTTGGAACTTTGAAAATGACTTTCCACAATCTCTTCCATCAATACTGAAATCACAAACTTGTGCAAAACCTAATAAATTTGACGTTCAGGGGCAAAAGATGCATGGCATTTTCTGTCCTTTTTGACATCATGGTCTGGAAAAATTGATTTTGCGACAACGAAACAAAACAAAACCAAAAAAAAGAATGCCCTGAAAAGTGACCCATAGAGAAGTGGCACTTTTTGGCAACAACCTGGAAAATGAAACGCCATTTTGTGACTGCACGTAAATGGATGCAAATAGACCCCCAGGAAAATTGCCTTTCTTTTATGCCAGAAAGAAATAGAAAGGTTCTGTTTACTGTTCTTGTGTGCCATTTTGGCACTGCTGTCAGGTGGAAGGTTTCAGGACCCTCCTGTTTAAAAAAAAAAAAGAGGCCATAACAGCAACCTGAAAATAACAAGTTATCAACCTGACAAAAATGTTCAGCTCACTGCCTTTGGTTTGTGGCACACTGGAGGCAGATTTGACTTTTAACAATGATTTAAAAAAATGAATAACCTATTGGACTATCTGAATTTGTGCAAAATTTACTGACCCCTGCCAGGTGAAGCAGTTAAGTTCTTTTGACATCCATATGTACATAATATTGTTAACTGTAAAATAATCCGAAAAGAGTTTCAAAGAGGGATTTATTATGCTACTGTACATATAAAAAAGCCACCACTTAAGTCGCTATGTCACTTAATATGAACAAAGTTTTACAAGACTTACTCCTCATAAACAGTAACCTTACAGGAATAATGTGAACATTAAAATATAATTTATAGTCCAGTGAATTGCTGTTATACACAACACAGCTGTGATGAGAAATACGACGGCATAACCTCGATCAGTCTTTTTGAATCCTCTTTTTGAAGAACACATTTGAAGCAGCTCTTGATTTTGATAGCTCTTCACTGTCATTAAATCAAGTAAACTTGCAGTGCAATCAGCTTTAGTTTCACTATGTTTGTGCCCTATTCATGGTGAGAGTGAATTTTATTGACTAGCGTGATGCATGCAATCACAAGTGTCATCCTGGAAGTCAAAGACAAAAGTGAGGCAGGCCGCCTCCTTTGATGTCGTTATCAAAGTTTCCCTGGAAGGAGGAAAATACTGACCCACGTGTGGACTCCTTCACAGACGGATGCACGCTGCTGTCCCACCCCACTACTGCCATCAAATCAATCAACCTATCTAATTAAATGCATTCAAAGGAGCTCACCATGTAGCTCCTTTTGCTTGCCCTTAGATTTTGTTGGACAGATATTCTTGATCAACAGCGGTAATTCAATTTCTATTTTTCAATTCAGTTTTATTCATTAAAATAGAACATTCCAACAAAAGTTATGTGGCGGGATGAGCAAGGACAAAAGGAAAGGAAATCCTTGAACAAAACCAAGACTCAGTGAGGGGCCGCTATCTGCCATGAGCGGCTATGTTGAGGGATTTTATGATTGAATAATAACCTTGATATGGCTCATACCACTAATAATAGTAGTAGTAATGATATACAGTAATAACAATTCTTGTCAACAGGACTACTGCTAATGCTAAACCTACTAAAGATATTGTCAATCCAGAAGCGTCATCATCCATGCAACTGTTGCATTTTTCAAAAACAAACTACTCAGAGAGATTGTGTCCAATTACTCCCCAATTTTAACCATACCAGATAATAGAGAGATGGAAAGTGATTTTTTTTGTTTGTTTTTGTTTTCACCATTTCTTACCCTCCTGATGACTGTGGCAAAACCCTACCATTTGAACAGGGGTGTGCAGACTTTTCTTTGAAGTATGGCAGGAAATAAGATTGTTGTTATAGTCTCAATGAATGGCTTCTATTTTAGTTTTCGTTAAATTTTCGTCTGGCGAATTTTTCGGCGATGACATTATGACTGATTTAGAGTGCTCCTTCATCGACAGGATCATTTGTCAAAAAGGACATGCTATGTTTGTGAAAAAAAAGTGACTTTTAATATAGGCCTATTCACTGTTTTTATTTATTTATTTATTTATGTATTTATTTATTTTTGAATAACAGACGGCAGAACTATGTTACGCAAAAACTCACCATGTGAATGAATGAGGAAATCAAACGTCATGTCTGGCTGAAAGGAGGCGGAGACTGAGAGAACCTTGAGTTTCATTGTGATAAACCAGGTTAGATTCATAGACCCTGTTACTACGGTAAGTGACCGAGAGTTTGTTTACCTCTTTTTATGAAACACGCTCGAGTACCTTTTTTTCTCTGGGTTCAGTTACCTCCTTTTCTGACGCGGTTTCCAGCGCATTTCAGGGTTAATAGACTCAGGGTTCTCACTAAACCTGCTTTGTGAAATGGACCCGTGCTCAGTGTGGACATCAAACCCTTTCGTCAACTCACTCACTCACTTTGTAAATGTTTTGTGCCATATAGAGTGTGGCTCATCTTGGCAAAGCCCTCAAGGCGCTTGAATTGTCTGCAGATGTGCTCCTCCCCCGCATTGTGGACTGCAGCAACCCTGGCATTTTTTTTGTTTGTTTCCCCTTCATTTACAATCAGGCCACATTTCAAGCCCTATCCTGAAATCTGCTTCCCTTCCATGTTTGCTCCTCTCTTGGTGGTGAGATTAATTGGAAATGCAAACTGTAATCAGATCAGTGGGATGAAGATGAGTGGCGTAAAGATGGAAGATATGAGTGACGATTCCAAGGGCTCTGCATAAGAAATGGGGTGGTTGCTTGTGATAACAGCGATCTAGACTTGAACAGTCAAATGGCTTGTTTTGCTTCTATTCCTCTGAAGCTGTCTGGAAATGATTTTAAATGAAGACAGTGGGGATTGTTTGATGACTGGTGATTTGTGTCAGTTTTGGCCCTGTTCTTAATGCTATGTTTCAACCAGAGGCGACTCTTGGATCAGCGGTTTAGGGGTGCTATATTGAGGCTCAACAGTGTAGCAGCCACATATAAACAGACAATATAACAAAGCACACAGGCATACATTCTCTATCTGCTATGTAAACCCCTCGACTAATAATACTGCAGCTTAGTGAGAAGTTGTGACCGTCTCCTTTGTCTCTGTGTATAGTATGTTTGTAGTATACTTCCCCCAGGTGGCAAAAGAGCACAATCATGATGTTCTTTGCGTTGTATTTAATTATGTTTTCAAATCAACAATAATACAATAATAACAATAATAATATATATATATATATATATTTTTTTAAGAATACCATTAGTCCGACCGCTTGGCTCCAAGTTTCACTATGAACACACAATTATTATGTAGGCAACAAAAAGTACATTTCAATTATTTGATGGTTTAACAGTTTCCAGATCATCAGGAAGAAAGATGTTTTTTTTTTTTCATTTTTTATTTTTTTTTGTAGGCAAGAGTCTCAACAATGAACATGCATAATTCATTTTTAAAGCTCCATCCTCTGAGTGGATCATTTGACTGTTATAATGCCTCGAGGGGGTAAGACTGTTTATTTTTTATTGAAATAATCTCTCAGTGGGAGAAAAGTTGCCCATGTGAGAAATCAGATTTTCCTCCAATGCCGCTACAATGCAGAGAAGAAGTCAGGCAAAAGAAGCGGAGAAAGAAGGAATGTATTTCTTTTACTTAAAAAAACAAACAAAAAAAATATACAGTGTACCCTTGAACATAACGACTTTTGTGACCCTCGTTGACTTCCATGATGTCTCTTAATTCTAAATAATTCTAAAAACAATAAGCTTGACTTTGCTTCCCCAGCCACTTCATTCAGCTTTTCCGGAGGAATCCTGATGTGTTCCCAAGACTCACAACTGGGATACATTTTACAGTCTCTAGTACTTCTGTATAATCTACTGCCCAACAAACCCCCCCCCAAAAGAATAATTTGGTTGAACTCAGAATTCCAAGAAAGGTTCCACTGTATTCTAATAGGGTCTACATATTAACACTTTAAATATACTAGACTAAGTGCAATTTCTGGAGAAATTGCGTGGAAATGCTGAAAGCACATTGAGAAAAATTATGGAACTATTACCTCAGACGATTATAACAAATCAGACGATATATACCTACCTAGGGTGGCGTGAATTTTTTAAGCTAGTTGAAATTTCAACAATGTAAATTGGAAGTATTATGTGGAAGTTGTTAGGCGGCAAAAAAGTGTGGAGAATAAAAATCACAATAACATACGTCGGAATGCTTCAGCATTCCAACATAAAATTAATCAAGTCCTTCATTTACCTGCGACCATTTCGTTTTAGCTGTACATGTTAGTGTGCATGTGAGTGTACGGTAGGGTTGTAAACAATGTGCGCCACATAGCTGACATGCCTAATGTGCTTGTTAGCCACTTCGGGCTCCCCGGAGGCAAAAGTCTCGTTGGCGGGACTTATTTATGGCACATTTTAACAAGCCCAGTCCATGTGGGCCAGCCTTGCCAGATTACAGTCAATAGCAATGTCATGTGCCACACACAGTGCAAATGAGCTCTCCAAATGTTACCGGGCCTTCAACGTATGCCCGTGACTGCAGGAAGACTGAAGTATGAGTGCCTTAGGCTGCAGAGCACATTCACATCTTAAGAGCAGGATATTTTATTAGTGAGGTTATATATTTTACATACTCCAAACTGTAATATAAAATAGAAGATGTCAGGTGGTGATAAAATCTCTCACCTCTAAATAGTTTATGACAATCTTTCCATCAGAATCTCTGCTATAATGTCAAAAAATGTCCATGTGTAATTTTGTGTGCCTGGTGGGGCAATTTTGTTATCTTTGGGCAGGCCAAGCCAGCCGTGCCGTCGTACTAGTTTCAGCCTTAATGGTATGATAATCTAGGCAGCTGCCAGCAGTGGTACTGCTAACTTTTTATGGGATGTTTTTTATTTTTGTCACATGACCTAATAAGGACAAACAGTATTGAAAATAGATAAACATGTTTAACATGCAAGTCAGAGCAATTATTTTTCTGAGCAGATAGGTAGAAATAAAAACACTTAAATCATACAACAGACCACAGAATAATTTGTCAGGATCATCTTTAGAGCCTTTAGTCATGACTTTGGTCTGAATGGGAAGAATCAGGCTGAAAATAGGCTGACTATTTTAGCAAATGGATCAGCGTTTCCAGTTTACTGAACCAAGATGCCTATTTTACATTATAAATATCACAAAACAAAAAACAAACAAAAATCTCACATAAACTACAAATACTGCATAATAATTTCAATTTACTCACAAATTTATTTTTAAATGAACGCAAAGCTGTTATACTCGCCAAAAGCCACAAGTCATTTTGTTTTATAATTGGCAACAGGTGGATACACTGCTTTATTATACCTTCTTCCTTTTAAGATAATTTAATAATTCTGCTATACGTCCTTGGCATTGTTAGTTCAACAATGATATATTTGAATGTTTAATAATTTTCAGAGACATTAATGGAAATTTGGTAAATTATTGAATCACCCCAGATAATCCCGAATGGCCCACTGGTGTGCCAGGAGATCCTGGTTGCCAATCGTTGCTTCATATCCCCTGCAAAATGTATTTTTATTAAATTGAGTTAGTCACATTTTCATGTCTGTTATATCAAGATACCCAGTAATGATGAAAACCTGTTTAAAAAAAAAAAAAAATCACCAGTCTCCATTGCTCAGTAGATAAACTCAGAAATACTTGATATTCATTAAAGAAGTTATTTGGCATAAGATTTTCACAGGTCAAAGCATCAGTATCAGACTATCCATCCATTTTCTCTAACGCGTGTCCTCATTAGGGTTGCGTTTGGGCTGGATAGTATCCCTGCTGACTTTCGTGAGAGGTGGAGTGCATTGGACTGGTTGCCAGCCAATCGAAGGGCAGATTCAGCCCTATGGGCAATTTAAAGTCTTCAATTAATTTAACATGCATGATTTTGCGATGTAGGAGGAAGCTAGGTTACCCAGAGAAAACCCACACATGCACGGGGAATATGCAAACTTCAAACATTTATGCCAAAGCTAAGATATTTTGTTTTGTTTTAAATGGATCATCTCTAAATAGGGAGAATGTAGTCGGTGAGAGCTATTCAGATCATTTTTGCTGATAGTTGACCATGAGTCGTAGGGGGATTCCAGTGGGTTGAAATTTATAATAATAAAGTGAAATAAATCAATTTGTAACAAACCACATAGATTCCTATCTTAGATTAAATTACTTTTAAGGAGAACAACAGAGAAGGTGAGAGTAGAGCTGAGAAAACGTCGACGGGGCAAACCATCTGGCCCAGATGATGTATAGCTTGAGCATTAGGTGCCTATCCAGGTGCTCTTCCACTTGAGCCTGCTACCTAAAATTGTAAAAATCTAAATGGGACTACAGTCCAGTAACCATCACTTCATGCACGAAGACCCTGGAGTGGCTGTTCCTGAGCCTCTTGAAGAAAGGAATGAATGAAAGTTTATATTCATTGCCCATCTACAAGTACAGAACAGCAAAATTCCCTTAATGATGACTTGACTTGACTTGACTTGACTTAAAGGCGCTGTCTGCCAGTTTCACTCTGGAAAAGGCACTTTTTAAATACAGGATGCACACACTTTAACTCCTTCTCAGTCTACTCCTCTAGGCTTAAGTTGATGTATGGTGGTGATTTTTTTAATTTACCCCCAACCTCCAGCCTATATTTTACCATTTTGTGTTTGTTTTGTCAACAACGGGACGTTTCTGGGTGGTGTCTGTGGACAGACGGTTGTTTCCCCCTCCACCCAATCGCAGAGCAGGGGTTGGGAGTGGGCGTGGCTGGAGCGGCGGGGGGCGTGTAGGCAGACGGGTTGTTTGTTTACGAGTAGAGTGATTAGAGTGATCAGAGGCAGGGGGGCGGTGGGCAGAGCAGGGGGTGTGAACGTTGAGCTCATGTGGGTTGAGCCATGGGAGGCGCCCATTTTGAATTGTTTGTTTACAAACAGAAACGGTTCGTTTACTAACAGAAACTGTCAAACCTACTGACAGGCCCTTTAACAGTGCAATACGCCCACGAGACATAAAAATAGACAATGACCAACAGAGGGAGACAGAACGGAGATCTTGATGATTTGCGGTTCTATTTCGTCCCTCCCGACCACCAGGTGGCGGTGCTGTAACCAGCACGGAATTCGCGTTTTTATCGCACTCCTGTTTATCTCAGACGATAAAAGAAAGAGAGGAAGTAAGTCTGTGACTTCTGTCCGAGCTGGCATGCTAAACCATATCGTCTTGTTGCCAACGTCCAACATCATCACATCCAGGAAAAAGAGTCCAAACAAAATAACGGTTGTTTTGGAAACAGGCTGAAAATAATTTCAGGCATCCTTGAGTCTTTTTCTACGCCTCTCAATGGGCATCAATTCGCAATTTCTTTAAAACAAGATGTCAACTTCTCTACATTGGTAACCAATACGTGAAATGACTCAGAAGTCGCATTCACCCTGCGATTGAATTCACGTATTGCCTGAGTCTGAGTGTTGATCACTCACCACAGACAAAAATGGCCGTCAGCCTGTTCATTTCCAATAAAGCTTCTTTATAAATCAAGAAATAGCCCACTCAAAAAAAGACGGAAAAGTGGAACGATTTGATTTGATTCAATTCTTTTCTTTCTTTAAAAAAAAAAAAAAATCTGTTTCAAACTGTTTTTTTGGTTACAACCTTAAAAACATATTAGTATAACTAACTATGACATACGCTTCACTAGTCGCGCTCCAAAAACAGAATGTTGTTTTCTTGCTTCAACTGTGGAAAAAAGGAGAAGTTGGTCTTTGAGAAGAGAGGGCAAGGGTGAATTCATGAATTAACAACCTTGTGGTAATGGAATTGAAGGTCTCATTGCGATGAAGGCAGCCATGCATCCACTCTTCACTTATTAGGGTGCAATAAAGAGACAGCGTGTTTAGATTAATACCCCCGCCTCTGTGGGCTTGCTGTGAAGAGGGAAGACAAGTAGAAAGAAGAAAGAGAAGCGAGATAAAATTACAATGAAAAGCATAAACCAACGATTCTATACCTATGAACTGACGGATTTCCAGCAGGACAACAGCGGAGATTTAGCATTTGGCTGGATTAGCGTTCCATGAGGCACAACAAAGCAAAACAATAGCATCCACCCACAATAGTCGGACCAAATATAACAACATGAGATGTTTGATCCACTCTGTACCAAATGTACACAGCACAATTCCAATTAAGTTGAGACATAGACTAAAACATAAATAAAAACAGAATACACTGTTTAACATTATTGTTTTTTTTTGTTTGTTTTTGCAAATACTCTGGCTGCGACACGTTGAAAAAAGGCTTGGTCAGGTGCTACAAAAAACAGGTGAGGGACACGGAAGTATTACTTTTCATGAGCAAGGATGGGATGATGGGATCACCACTTTGAACAACTGCGAAAGCAAATAGTTTATCATCTACGTTCCATAATACTACCAAAAGATTCTGAGAATCTGGAGAATAGCGGACATTAGCGGCAAGGCCGAAAACCAACATTGAATGCCCGTGACTTTGATCCCGGCAAGTGGAAAAAAATGCATTAATTTTAATGTCACAGCCATATTCTATTATAATTGATAATGTAGGTCTTGTTTGGATGAAAACAACTAAAAAATTAATCAATAGTAGTGTACTCATAACAATCCAGACACAATAATGCAGCACCACAGTGGGCCAAATCTTCGATATCACTTTGTTGTGGCTATCTGCTTTAGTTGTTTTTTTCCTCATTGAGCTTTCTTACATATCCCTGTTATGATCTTGTTTTCCTGTTTACTCTTAATTTTACGTTTTGTCTCCACACTCATGAAGCACTAATGGGAGAAGCTTTTCAAGAGTACGTGGGTTAGGGGCAGGTTTTGCTGTCACACACAGATACAGTCAATCAAGTTGGAAGGCGGTCTTCAAGTGCCCACTTCACATAGGTGATGTATGTTCGCCAAATTTATAGCATCCACCCATGAATGTCTGCTTGTCGTTCCTTATAAACTGACTTTGCACTCTTTGATCTGCTGCTTGAATTTCAGTGAGTCTATTTCTGCTTCTGTAATGTGTGTTTTTTTTTTTAGTTGAGCAGTAACAAAGTCAAAGTATCCCCTCAGATAATCAATGATAGCCTCATTCAAGTGACATATTTCAATGGCCGGGCTACCAGGTGTCTGAAATATCCCATTCATTTGATTGGCTGGGCTACAAGAGGCAAAGGCCATCCCACCAAGTTAAATACCAGCCTGCTCTAAAGTTTGTCTTTGCACATGTCAGAAACTAATTTCCATGCATCTTTTGTTGTGGATTTTTTAGCCTCAGCTTGTCAGCAGCTTCAATTTACATTCCCACAGCTTCAAAACGAGAGCCCATGGCTGGTTTTGCTCAGCAGTTTCATGAAAAAAAACAACAAATAATCAGCTCTAAGAAATAGCCTGAATGGTAAGCACGAACATCTTGCAAAAGTATTCTGTTTCCCAGTTTGCATCCACCGAGCAACAGTTTGCTCTCTCACATCTTCACCTGCCTCCAACTGATCTTTAAACACCGTAAACACGTCCTCACTGACACGCAACATTCAGTTTTTCTTTCTTATTTTATCTTATTCCAACTCGGCCAGACTTTAAAATCCACTTTCAACGAGCAATATCTGCACCTTGGGTAACCATGGCAACACTTCACTTAAAATAGACCTAGAGGAAGAAAGGTAGCAAGTGTATAGGTACAATATGTTTCTTATGCCACCTGATTCAGGATGATGTATCGCTCTGTTGGTCTCTAAATCCAGTTTGCAGGTTAGTTGGCTTTGTTTTATCTCTACTTTAAGGATTATTGCTCCTTAGGATGCAGCAATTCTGTTTTGGTATTCCGAAAAATAAAACCCCATGTTTCACAATGACATTTTCCATCCATCCATCCATCCATCCATCCATCCATTTTCTTGACCGCTTATTCCTCACAAGGGTCGCGGGGGCTGCTGGCGCCTATCTCAGCTGGCTCTGGGCAGTAGGCGGGGGACACCCTGGACTGGTTGCCAACCAATCGCAGGGCACACAGAGACGAACAACCATCCACACTCACACGCACATCTAGGGACAATTCGGAGCGCCCAATTAACCTGCCATGCATGTCTTTGGAATGTGGGAGGAGACCGGAGTACCCGGAGAAGACCCACGCGGGCACGGGGAGAACATGCAAACTCCACCCAGGAAGGTCCGAGCCTGGACTCGAACCGGAGACCTCAGAACTGGGAAGCGGACGTGCTAACCACTCGGCTACCGTGCCGCCCCACAATGACATTTTATGAAGCAGAATTGATGTTGGGGATGTGTCACAAGATTAATGAGTTCCTTGTTGACATGCATCCACCATTTTTTTTGGGCTATTCCAACTGACTCACGGTGAAAGGGCCTGCGTTGACGTGTTGGGTTAAATTTCTCGATTAATAATTTTTAAACCACTTCATTCAAAAGCTACACAGCACCGCATTTTGACAGCTATGACAGACACTGTTTCACATTCAGGATTAGCAAAAGCTTCGGCAGTGAAGTTGCTGGACAAGTGGCCCAGCAGGAAGTAATTCTTCTTGCTTAAGAGCCACTGCAGGGTGGATTTTTAAATCTGATTTGTGCTGAGCAGTCAACTTTCCATGAAAGCTCATTTATTTTACATGCTAAAACACAATGTTGTCGTGAATTATAACAATGTGACATAAAGCACCACTAAATATGTCAGTAGCAGTCGTCACCTTCTCTAGTGGGACATATTTTGCTAAGTTTAATTTGTAGTCGCCAATCATTCGGTCGTCAACGCCTAAAACACTGACTCTGCCTTTCTCGTTTACATGTGAATGTCACAAACTTAACTTTTCTCACAATTTATTGAACAATGATCAAAGTTGGCAAAATGAAGTCAATCCGTGTGCGACTTTACTTCTGTATTGAAACTTTTCAGCCAGAAAAATACACAATGTTGCCATTGGCAGTGGTAAGGAGACACTTTTATTTATGAAGAGCCCAATGGGGGTGAGATAACGCACCACGTAGCAGAGTGGAGACACAGCAATGAGCATGTGTGGGTGTTTTTTTTGTTTTTTTTGTTTTTTTTGTAACCTGGAAGTATGTGACTAACCAAAACTCCGCCTCTCCAATTGCGGCCGCCGCGCCCCTTTCATTGTTTCTGTAATGCGCTTTGTGACATCTACGGCTGTTTGAAAGCGCTATATAAATAAAGATGACTTGACTTGACTTATAACTTTTTCTCTGACGCTTACCCTCAAGTGTGATTTGTGTTATTAACTATTAAGTTTCAGTTTCAATTTAGATTCCTCAATGAAATTTTGCTCTAGATATGGAAATGTGTCGAAATAAATGTTATCATCAGAGCGTAAATATATCATGTATACTGTATATCAGTCATTCAGTTTCAATTTGACCGGTTGTATTTCCACTAATAGAAAACTTTGGAGACAAAATTAGGCAAATAGAACTGAAGATACTGTCCAGTAGTTGACATTACTACACTCAAACATACTGTTTGTTTATTCCCCTTTTATGTCTTTCTATATTTCAAAGTATGTGTCGCAATTATCCATGCAACAACCATGAACTCACAGACGGAAAACTATTCTGCATTTATCACAGTCAGCCAATTGTATTTTCCCTCCTCCCACAAACTCTCCAGTAAAACGAGTCCACGGCAAGGCCTTGACCTTCATTGTCTCTTTTCGTCATCCATCCTAACTCCTTATTAGGCCCACGGTCTGACCAACAAGAAGGTGAAGGCAAAGACGTGTGCTAATGAATTACTTGTCCAATTATAGATACTGCGGATGCGCAGATATCCCATTTCAAATTCATTTGCACACGTTTAACTGCAATCATTCTTCTGTTTACCTCAATTAACCTCTGCAACAGACAACAGCACAAATGAGGAAAGAAAAATAATGCCATATATAGATGACATCACTCCTATTTTTTTCTTTCATTGAAATCACTCGGGTACATGATTGCTGTCATGATTTCTGACATCGCCACCTGCTTTCGAATAGATCAGTAAAAAGCAAAAATTGTACATATATCACATCAGTACTAAATGTAAGTTTTTTGCTGCATCTGTTTGTTGTTTCTTTTCCTGCCGAGGTTGCCCAATGGTCTTTTATTCTGCCTTATGACACTTGAAAAGGTGCCTTCATTTTACACCAGAGCAGCTTGTGTCTTCATTTTTGTCTCAATAACTCCTTTTAAGTACCTGCTGCTCGGTATTTTCTTCTCCTCATTATAGGCAAAATTACTGCTTTCTCTTTGTTTCTTGAGCCTTCGTGAATTTGAAGCAGCTCACTAAAAAGCCGAGGGCCCCTTGCGGACTTGAGCCCGAGTCGGTGTTGGCGTCAATCACGGCATAATTGGTTCGGCAAAGAGCAATTTACGAACAACTTCAGGGAAAAGGGTGAAATCAGTAGTCACACACAAGTGGAAGGGCGAAGGTTGATATTAGCAAAAGATGAGGAGGATGAAAATGTTCTGTGCTACTGTACTAAATGCAAAGGGAATAAATATGCTCATCAAAAAGAGCCAATTTTTTTGTCTTTAGGCCTCTCTCATCTCAAGTTTAGTCCACGTTTCATGGCCATGAATGGATGCAGAAATAATGAGAGGAAAATTGTCAAGAAATAGTTTCTAATGGGACGCTTTTTGTCTGAATAATTTATATGTTGTTGTACATTGAATCAGAAAACTATCCATTCATGCAGCATAGCTGATTGTTGGCAGATTTTTGATTAAAATCCACTTTTAAAAGGGGCTGGATTCTGATCAGAAGATATCCAATTCCATTTTTTTTTCTTTTACACTGCCATGACCCATTTCCAAATTGGGCCACATGGCAGCGGATGTTTCATATATGAAAGTCATCCAGCACGCCATTACAGTGTCCTCACAAAAGGTTTTCCTGTTTATTTTGGAGATGTGGTGGGTGGACAGCCAGGTACGCATGAGAGCTGTTTCTTATGCCGTATGAATATAATGGATTCATTTTAGCCATCGATTTTGGGGGTGCAAAAGTTAAACTTGTCAAAAAAGATGATTTTCAAATTCAATTCAATCAAATTCATTCAGAACTGTCACATAATATTAACTGCCAGTTCAGGTAAAATGGATCTTTGACGTGTATAGCCGTCAATGGCACTGAATGAGTTAATCGTGGAACCCCCTTTTGTATTCTCAAGATAAGATGTATACTGAAAAAGATTCCCAAATATTCAACATATACAGTAGCGAGTTAAATGTTTTTGGATAAAGCCAGGATGACAAACAGTTGGTGTGTTGTAATTCGTAAACTGTAATGTTTCGGATGTTTCTGCAGTAATCTTTGACTGAAGATGGAACTAGATTATTCTCATATAACCTCACTGTTGATATGCCTTCACTTTCACACTTTAAATGCAATGTTTGACTGTGACACTTGTTATAAATTTGTGGACATGTTCCAGCCTAAATAAATGTGCTATCTAGTCTAGCATGCCTCAAACTGACAAAAACTCAGATTGAATTTTTCTTTTAGTTCTATTTGTTTATGTTTATAGTAATTTGAAATGCTAATCGGTTGTCCAAACAAATCATCAAATTATCATATCAGCCTTTACTGAGCTACGCAAACAGACTATGGCAGCATCTGATAAGCAGGCTGGCTTGCAGTAAGCTGTCATTGATGATATTTTTAGCGCGTTTTATCCAAGACACATTTGCATCAAGCTGAGTCAAAAGGGGATCTGGTCCCTCATTGGTTTCCCTCCATATGTTGTGTATTCGTTCTCCCTCGAGGTTACCAGTAATTGGACAATTTGTGCAGTGGGGACACTGAAGTGCATCTCTGAGTTAGCTTATAAGCAGCAACTTGAAGATGATCAAGGCAATCGAGGCTTCCGAAAACTTGTATGTGGATGTGACAGGAGACAGGAACAGGCATACAGCTATTCAGAGCATCTGTATTTGTTTTACACCAGGCTTGTTGAGTGTATGCAACATGTCCATGACCAGGCTATTTGCACAGTACAAATTCCCATAACAGATTACATATCGTTGCTTCATTATTCACATCAACTCTAGAATTATGAGGTCATGTGTCATTGTAATCCGTTTAAAATATTCCCAATATCTGCAAAGTCTTTTGTTGTTGATGGCTTGCAAACACATTTGATAACAGATCCCTGCTGTTGTCAAACACATCAGAAAACATCAACATGCTACAATTTATAGGATGTATTTGAACAGGTTGATGACGATTAAATCCAACAGTTTAAGTAAAAAGTCACTCATTTGTTGTTGATATTTTTCATCTCTCTCATAAGTTCTTTACGTTTACGAGAACTTTGTTCATGTTGCTGTCTTGGCAGTGCATTCTGCGATAACTCCAGTTGGTGGCGGTAATGCACCATTAAGACGATTTTAAAGCTGTCAGTAAACACGAAAGAAAAGGGTGTCTGGGTCCCATTTTTGCTAGCTAACTAGCTAACTTTGCTAGCTGCTAGCCAAGCTACCAACATAGCTACCAAAGTTCACACAAGTTACAATTGAGTTTCTCTAAACTAAATCTGTTACAACAAGAAATTTGGGCAGTTTGAATTTTCTTGGCAAATGTGGATATAAAAAAAAAGGACATTGTAATGAATAAAAGAGTATTGCAAAAACAGTTAATGTATTATGAATGTAAACAAATCTGCAGCTTGGCATGAGAACAATTTTAAAACAAGGAGACATGTTTTTATTTTAGTTGGATGTGATACGTATAAATGCATATTCCAAGAAAATTTTATTATTATTATTATTATTATTATTATTATTATTATTATTATTATTATTATTATTATTATTAAACTAATTTTATATTCCCACCTGTTTTGTTGAAGTTTTTATGCAACCATTGTCCATAAGACTGTTACGTATCATGTCAATTTATACATGTCACGATGACTGAACAATATTGCCATGTTTCTATGGTAACCAAAGACTGACTGTCTCGTCAACACATCCTGGAAAAACAGCCAAGATGCTCAGTGAGAAAACTGAGAATGAATGAGGACTATTTTTAACTCACTCGCCTCCTTCCAGCCTCCAGGATGTTGCTGTTATTTATGAGTAAACATCTTTCATGTATCATATCCGAAAAGGTCTCATTGAAAAACCGTTGGGAAGGGAAGTGACAACGGTTAGTTCATGGTCTGATTTCATTATGATGGACCACATTTTCTAGTGCAAAGTAAAAACTTGTTTTTAATGAGTGTGATATCTTCTGCCAAATCATCCATGTCCAAGTGACGTATGAGTAAATCCAGGACTGGGCTTTCCACCAATGACACAGAGTTAGAACACGGAGTGTGCAACGCTTTCACAGAGTAAAAACTGAAACTAGAAATGAGAAATTTATGGTTACTGTAAAGATTACTGTAAGATTTTGTAATGAAGATCAGTCAAGAATTGTGTATCAGAGGGCTGACTAATGCCTTTGGACCAAGGCCAATTCCTTTGGCTTCAGAGGATCTACAATAAATTGGACAATAATATGATCAGAAAAAAAAAAAAAATCACGTGAGCTGTAGATGAACGTGCCCTGATGTAATCAATAAGATCAAAGAGCTATTCTATTGAAAAAGACTGGGAAAAAAAACATAAAAGGGTTTTCTTGACCCGGCAGAGGCAACAAACAAACAAACAATGATGTGATCATTGTGGCTCGCTTGTTTTAAGAGGAAAGAGTGGACCTGTGGACCGCCACAGTCAAGTCTGTTGAAGTCTATCCAAACTAGTGGGGAAATAATTTTAAAATGATTCAAATAAAGTTAAATAAAGACATGGATATATCTGCAAAACATGATTCTACCTTCCATTTTGCCTGGCATATATTTGCATTATTTTGTTTTTGGATTTGTGTACACGTCTTTCATAATTTGGTGAGCGAGTGACTCATGTGAGTGAACTGAATAGCTAACAAGGTCCTGCTGCTCTGACTGCAGACAGATTCTACAATGACACACCACAGTTGGCCTGCATTCAACATGTTTCACGTCAACAGATTTCCAGATTTGTGAGTTATTTTCTCCATAATGCTAACACTTTTTATTTTGAGGAGGCCCAACAAGGACACTTCGAAACAACTCAATGTTCATTGTTGATTTACCAAATCCTATACAAAGCATCTTTGAAACAACTAGCACAGTGAGATGACTGCTTGTTGCATGGCTCAGTGGTAGAGTGGTCGTCTCCCATTCGTGAGTATACATATAGTCCGTATTCATTCTTAAGGTTTTATACTGTATCCTCTGTAGGGTTTAAGTTGGCAGATTCACAGTAGTTGGCCTGTATAAAACATTCCATTCTCCAATGATTAACCCCTTTGTTGTTTCAGTCTGCGTGCTCAAACAAAAAAGGTGCATTATTATTATTATTATTATTATTATTATTATTATTATTATTATTATTATTATTATTATTATTATTATTATTATTATTAACAAAAGGTGATAATTATTCTTTCAGAATTCTCTAATTACTTACTCCTAATCATTTTACAATGTGGTCATACAGATGGAAATTCTCATTTCTCATTGTCGCTAGCGAAAGCTAAAAATTGACATCAATACATGCGGAAAGTTTAGGAAAGCCCAGTACTTACTTTCAGAACTTGTTTGTGCAGAGAATAGATGATTATGAGAAAGCGACAATGCAATCAAAAGAACCGCTGATGTTGATGATGGCACTTTTATGGGTGCAGCTGAGGTATATGCATCCGAGAGGAATGAGATAAATATGTCACATTCAAACAGACTCCAACTGTGAATTAATTGGCTCGCGTCTACAGTTCTTTTGGAAATACTGAAAAAACAAACAACTTCTGTAGTAGCACAGACCAAGCCCACAAATTCTTCATTTAAATGGAGATAAATATATCCAACCAGATGCCCATTTTAATGTTTTAATTTTTGCCTGCATTTTGTTGACAAATAAAAAAAAATGCTTTGCATTTTTAATGTTTGTGATAAAATAATCAATTCATCCTTGGCCAATACTCCCTCAAAGTAGATATAATTTAAGAAGTTTAATTGATAAACAGGAATGTCAAATGGCAAGTTTCACGCGGAAGCATGCAAATTCTTCTCAGAAGTTGTCAGCTTCTTCGTCTTGGTTGTCAAGGACACATTTCATGATTTAATTATCCATCCATACAGTCCGACATTAGCGCCTCGCTATTATTCTGATGTGACTGTCATCAGACCTGTCATTATTCTGCTGAAAGCACAATTCTACAGGCTGTCTGCTGGATGATGTATCACCTGTCAGCTTAAAAATAATCACCTTAACTTACACTTTGGAACAGTGACACAGTCAGGCACAGGTGTGGTGACTTTGGGGTGTGGGTGTGGGGGAGGTATTTCACCGCCTCGTTCTACTGGATCCTGGTGCAGTGCGGTCCTGGCACCTGTCATCTCCACTGGACGTCACTTTTCATGGGGTGGGGTGGGGATGCTGTGGGGACTCACTGGACAGCACACAGCAGGTGGCAGAGGATACACTCATCAGCTTTCTTCTCACTTCACCCCCAAGGGCCATTGGAATGCTCGGCAACCATTTCTGTGCCACTTTCACCCTGCGTCGACCTTCTAGCACATCCGCATAATAACACAGCTGTTATGTTTTGGAGTTGGATCCCAAAAACGCAGACACAAATAAGATTTTAACTATTTATTTACATCGAGAGGCATGGAACAAACGTGACTAGACGAGAAACAAGAGTTGCATAGAGGAACAGAGGTAATAATCAGACAAAAACACACTTTTTAGACAGCATATATAGACAGTGAATCGATCCGATTGGCTGTGGCTAGACATGTGGGAAACAGGACTGACATGAAATTATCTCATTGGCTGTTGACCAGATAAAGAGATTAAAGATTCCTGACATCACATAGCTTCTGACATCACATAGTGTATTACCTGTTGAAACTAGTTGTTGATTACATCAGTTCAATACAAACACTTGACCTCACGGTCATGACCCAAACATAACCCTTGCATGACCCAAACATAACCCTGTTATGCCCTTGCATGACCCAAACATGACAGTACTCCCCAACCCCCCCCAGTCACCCCAAAAGGACGCCTCGTAGTGGACCCCCAGGTTTAAACATAACCCTTACATGACCCTAGTCACGACAACAGCACAGCACGGCATTTTGACTTAGGCTCGCTTGACTTAGGACTCTTGCCTAACATGTAATTCTGCCACTCATGTTTATTGACGATGTTTCACTTTGCTATCTATATTCGAAATAGATTAACGGGCTAGTCCCTCTAAATTTAAGTCTCGTCTTAAGACCCACTCTTATTCTTTTGTTTTTAATTTAGCGTGAATTGGGGTATTTTAGTGTTTTTATTTATGTATTTATTTATTTATTTATTTGTAGTTTTTTTTAAAGTGTAATTCTTGTATTTTAGTATTTTATTGACTTTTTTTTTCTTTTTTCTTTTTTACAGTTGGTTTGATAAATTTTATGTGTACGATACGGTGCAGATCTCAATGTGCAGCACTTTGGAAACGGTTGTGCTAAAAATGTGCTATAGAAATGATGTGGATTGGACTGGATAAATTGTGGGCCAATCTTTTTGGGGTAAAAGTGAGGAAAATAATCATTAAAAAGCACTGCATCATGAAAAAGCTGTCTTGCTATTGGTTCAGAGCATTCAAGGGCCAATAGGATATCTTAGATCGGCATGCAGTGAACATGTCACATATCAATGAATGTCGTGCACCAGCAAGACACAAGATGCTGCATCCAAAATCCTATATTAGTGTTGGAATTATTGGTATTGGCATGTTACTTGAGAGTACTCACCGATACCGATACCACTGTTTTAATGCAGTATCGGCACCTCTGCAGATACCAGTATCGGTATCAGAACAACACTACTTACTTGTATGTTTTTTGACTCACCATATAAATCATACATTTCTGATTGACATTTGAAAACTGCAAACATGATAAACAATGAAGATACTGAAAATACATTTCCGTTGTTGTTGGGGGAATGGAGTCTTCTTTGTCTTTTACCCTGATAGTAAATGAACTGCAATGAACATCTCATCTAATATTACTCCTGAGGGAACAAACAGAAATGATTAGCTTGTTAAAATGACACAAAAATAAAATGAGACAGATTATTTGCTTGTTTGACCTCATCCGGTGGTCAAGATCTTGTTTTTGCCAGTCACTTTTTTTTTTTTTCTAAATGTAGCTGGAAAACATCCTCTGTTATTGATTTCTGCTCCTCTCCCACTACTTTTTAGATAAAAATCTATCAGACCAAGTTCCTCAGATTCCACAGAGACATTCGACACTCTGATTCCAGCAAAGACTGATGACGGGTACATTTGGGTAGTTATGGAAAACCGCACTTCATTAATATTTAATACATGTGAGTGTTCCTTCACTGAGTCAAAATCTAGACTGAGTATTTTGTTTCTTACGTTAATTCCTGTAGTGCAAAGTAGGCAGCAAAATGGTGGCCAGCAGCCCACACATCATGTTTAATCTTTGGGGAACCGCAGCAATTGCATAATTAACATTGTAAGAATATTTACAAACATAATAATAATAATAAAGCCTCTACTGGATCTCACTATATTGTGCCTATAGATGTACCTAATGTATGTTAGTTACTAAATCCTGCCAGTATTGAAGATCCAAGTGTTTTTGCCTCAAGTGTCCCATTTCTTATGCTCATCCCTGAGATTTTGACCTTGACACTGCAAGTTAGTTTGGCTCCAGCTGTTCCCGCAGAGCTGATCTCAGGTCATACACATCAAAGACAGTATCTTAGGGAGGAAGTCGTGTCCTTGACCGATAAACACACCTGAGCAGAATGTGGGAGTGGGAGTCATTTAACTAATGAGGGATGGAGAATGAATTATTGGGAGTTAAAGACTTCTCTTGATTGAGTCACACGTGTTTATCACTGTGAAGAAGCATGCAAGTAGCAGATGAGCACATAAACATATAAATAACAAATATACATCTATACACAGTACATTATACAAAATCTATTAAAATCTTACATTATTTTTGATGATTTAATTTGAACCCAAACCTGATAATGTCCTACATTTCTGATGCCCTTTGAGAATCCCTGGCAATAATTTCACTATTTTCCCTCTTGGTTGGCTCATCCACAATCGCCATTTTTGTGTTTCATCAAACTAGAGCTCCTCCTTTGATCTCTTCATATCTGCACATACTTTCATTCATGTAATCATTCATAACGTCCCCACAAAAAAATGTCTGTTAATCAGATTTCGGATCCAACTTTGCAAGATATAATTTATATATTATGTATAGAAGAAGGTTGTGGTGAGGTTTTCTGTCACTCTATTTATTTACTGTCAAGCAGGGGCGGTACATTGCAATTACAACATTCTTACTGGATCTTGTAGCACAGCAATCAACTGGTGCTGAGGGTGTCATTGCGATTGTTAATAAATAACGCATGTGCAGAACGTTCGGCAAGAACTTTGGCTCTTTATGCACCATCACTTTTTATCTCCTTAAGGTTTAATCCTGCACTGTGCTGCACTCCCATGCCAGTGACGCATTACATCTAATCATATTTTGGAAAGGTGCCCGACACTTGCCATAAAACTGCTACTATATCATCTAAGTTTTAATAAAGAAGGTATTTTGTTGCATTTTACGGCATTCCTGCTTGTACCTAGCTACCGACTGCAGGCTAAACGTATTTATAACCACTGTCATTACAGGCTCCGTTCCATATTATATTACATATTGCTTACTGTTAAAAAATATAAACAAGGCTGGGTATGGATTCTAATTTTTGAATTTATTAAATTTTGATTCACAAGAGTTCAGTTTGATTTAGATTTTTTTCTATTCGATCCGGTTCACTTCAATCCGACTGATTAATTATGAAACATCAATTCTTCTTAAATATCATGATAAAAACTCCACAAACATTAAATTCCAAATTAAATTTTGCGGCGGTACCGGTTAAACGATTTAGTTTATTAATGAAAGTAACGTGTTATAATCACTTAAGTGTTTCACAAACATTGACATCAGCGAGGATGAGATGAAAATATTTTCATAATTCTAATTCTAAAATAATAATTGTAAATATAAATTTAAAAAAAATCTGAATTGTCTTTAAGTCAGGTCTTTCATAAATGTAAGAAAACACTTTGAAATTGTATTGTATGTGAACAGTAAATTTCAAGAAAACAGTAAGATACAAAACCATTTTTAGCCTTTAAAATTCTATTTACTTATGAATGTATAGGGAAAAAAAAGATATTAAAAGAAGTAATTGATGGTTTTATGAATTGATATCAGGCTCTAAAAGGAAAATGATTAAATATCGATTATTTGATTTTTTTAAACCCAGTCCTAATAAATTTAGAATGTAGCCCTATTTCCAATTGTCTCATCTATACTAAAAATGAAATCCAAAACAAAAACTGTCTCAAAATGGCTGCACTTGTGAAGATGATAATATTCAGTTTTGATTGGCATTTCAGAGAGGTATTCATTTAACATGTTTACATTAAACTGCAATATGTTTTGCAGACTGTCTAATATTTATCGAGCATTTGCTAACATAGAGGAGGCAGCAATTGTTTATAAAGTTACCATTCACCAGTGGGCAATGTTTGGGGGAGAAATTTTGATTTTCTCTAGTGGTGTCATCATTAAGGTCATGGTCGAACTGGAACCGATCTCAGCTGACTTAGGTGAGGCACAAACAGAATTGAATGCCAGCCAATTACTGGGCACACATACTGTAACAACCAATTGCACGCACATTCACACTTTTGCACAATTTAGAGTCCTGCAAGATTTTTGGAGTGAGACAAAGCCGATTTCTGGAGAATACCCAAACAAGCACAGGAAGAACATACAAACTCCACACCGGGAAGCTATAGAGCCGAAATTCAAAACCGAAACATGGTGGTTTTGAATTTGCACGTTATCAATTAAGGCTGGGTCTAAAATATCGATGTATTGATATGGAATCGATATTCCTTTTCATAGCCCAATATCGATTCATAAAATCATGAATCGATACTTTTAATACAGTTTTCTCCCCGTAAATTGTGTGAAATAGGGAGGCCCTGACCGAATAATCGGCCAATTATTGGCCTTAAAACATCAGCCAAAACAATTGGCCAATTGAGCTAAATGGCCGATTATTTCCTCTTAAAACAATAGCCGAAGAAAACTGAAGTTTACGATGCTGTGAAAGTACACTGAAAGCACCATTTTGCTTGCTTAGCATTAGCAACTAGCAAGTGTGTAGCGTATGTTATTCTGCTTATTCTGTTCTCCCTCAGCATCCTTTAAGCTTATTAATGACACCGCATTTGGAATTAACTGTAAAACTAAATACACAACGTTAAGAATGACATCCACTGTATATTTAAATACAAAACACGCTTCCTTATTAAAACATCACTAGCCTAGCGCTAACAGGAAGTTAGCAAATGCTAATGGGGACTTTGTTGGAGTGTTTTTCCGTCAAATAATGAATCGAATCGGGCCCTTCTGAATCAAATCGATTTTAGAAATATGAATCGATACCAATGTACAATTAACTCAATATTTATTTTAATATGATGTCACTATTTTGGAGTTCGTAATATTTCTTACTTATAACTCATCAAAGTAAATACTGTACACCAATTGTCATGACTTGTGTTTTTGTCTAGCCTAATAAATTATTGTTGAACAATTGTGAGGCATGACACGTACACTATTGAATATTTTAGGAACTCGGTGGAGGTTTCATTGAAACTCATATTTTATTACCGCTGTCACATCTTTGGCCTTGAGGATTCCCATAGTCTCTCAAAGCTTCTCTAACATTTAAAGGCTGATTTACAGAGCAGCTC